>NW_026089622.1:4944186-5100555 GCF_024586455.1 Bactrocera neohumeralis | reverse complement strand
AAATTTAATTATGAAGAATTCTCGACCTTTTTAGCTTAAATTGAAGCCGTTTTCAACTCACGGCCGCTCACAGCACTATCGCAAGATCCCTCCGACTTCACAGCCCCAACTCCAGGGCATTTCCTAAAAGGAGCACCCATTCTGGCCACAACTGAGCCAGGCGTGGAGTCGCTATCCTTATCAAATATATGGGAAAGAATTAAAAATCTCCATCATAATTTCAGTAGCCGATGGAAAGAAGACTATATAAAGGACCTCCACAAGAGGTACCGATGGAAAAATACAGAGAATGTGCCAAAAGTTGGAGATTGTGTCCTGATTCACGGCGATTGCCTGCCACCTACCGAATGGCGGCTGGGCTGCATAGAGAAGCTTTATCCAGGCTCCGACGGTCATATTCACGTAGTCGATCTCCGTACGCAATCCGGGAAACTAAGAAGACCGCTCGTCAAACTATGCTTCTTACCGATCGCCGATAACCGCGAAACAAAAACCGATAAACCGCTAAAACAAACCGAAAATAACAACAAAAAACAATAAAAATTTATATAAATACACATATACATATATATATTTAAAATAACGCACAAAAGTAGTCGATTAATCTAACGACCCACTCATACCGCATAACGTGGCAGCCATGCTCATATGTCCTATATGCAACCAAATTCTAATTGAAATAACCCTCTTCCAAACAGATCAATATGGATGCAGACATGCCAGCAGCCCCGACACCAACCCCTCGTTCGGCTGTCAATGTGCCACGCCAAGCGGCTGCCCTAGTTGCAGCGCCCCGAACAACCATCAAACCCACAACGTCTTCGATGCCCTTTATGTCGTCGACCCCACCGGCTGCCACAATGCGTGATCTTTAAGGGATTGCCACCTCAGCAACGCCAGCTGGTCATCCAGGCGCACGGCCATTGCCTCAATTGCCTGACGCCTATCCACCAAACCCACGAGTGCACCTCGGGCAACCTGTGCCAGATTTGTATGCGGCCACATCACACGATGTTGCACCGTACAACTCGAAACGACACCAGCCAACCTCCTGCCGGCCGCAACCGCGGCGCAGTACGACGACCGCCATTAGGCCGGGATGCACGGTCCCGTCGAGCAATAGGATCATCATCATCCCGTGCCCGGCGGCCACATAATGGGGCGTCAACACGACGCCAGCAACAAAGACCGCGTCCGCGCCGCACCTCAGGTCTCAGCAGCGTCGTAGCTACTCTCCAGCAGCTTCAACGAATTCTAGGCTGAAATATTCGCCTAGGGGGCCGGGATGGCTAAATGAGCCTTAGTCGCCTGCCCCACACCACACCTACACCCATCACTAACACGCACACTCACCACACTCACCTCGACATCACCACACTCCACATCAACACCACCCACACGCGAGAGCCCAGGATCCACACACTCCAACACACACCACACTACTCAACATAAAAAGGGTCAGGCTATACACAAGTTAGTTAAGATTCGATCGCCTTGGCATCAACTACGCTTTCCCGCCACCGCTAAGCAGCGTCCCATCGTGAAATATTAAAATTTATCCTACAATTGAAGTTCCGTATACTACTAATTTAAATACATTGTAAAAGAAAAAGAAACCCCCACTAATCGAGTGTTCAACTCATATTGTTAAAAATTATATTGCGTGAATTTTTATTATAAAAGAAAAATAAACGCAACCAATCGAGTGTGCCCTTTATATTATTAGACCGAAATATACAAGTTTTATTTTCAAACACCTAAAGCGCACACTAAGTAAAGCGGGCAGTGAACCCAACACCATTAATGATTGGTAAATCCATGAAACCCAGATGCTTTAAAAACATCAAGACGTTCCCTATGCTTTATCGTGCAAATTTAAAGTCATGGATGACACGTAATTTATTTCTTGAATGGCTACAATTGGTGAACCAACAAATGATAAAACATAATAGAAAGATTTTATTATTTATTGATAATTGCACCGCCCACACTGCAATGAAAGCTTTGAGCAATGTGCAGACTGAATTTCTCCCACCTAACACCACTTCAGTTTTGCAACCACTTTTCAAAGGCATAATCAAAAGTTTCAAAACATTGTACCGTAAAGAAGTTGTTGTTAAACTGCTTGAAAGCATCGAGGCAAAAAAGGATTATTCCATTTTGATTTATGATGCAATGAATATTGCTCATAAAGCCTGGACAAATATCAGTAAATCGACTATTAAAAACTGTTTTCGAGCTTGCGGTTTTGTTAAGGATCAAAATGTAGTCGTAATCAGCGAAGATGTACTTCACATAGCAGAGTGGGCTCGTGTTCCACAAAATGCAGAAACATGTGTAAACTTTGATGACTACATTCATGTTGATGATGAGTTGGTGATACTGGAAGCCTCAATGATGATGAAATTCTGGGTTTCGAAAACATCGACGATGAAAACGATGAAACATTTGAAATTCCCTCAGTTGCGAAAGCTTCAATTGAAAATTTGCGTCTTTTTTCATGGCATCAAATGTTGAAGACACTATTTTTAATGACATTGTAAACATTGATAATGCCATAGATAAAATACTCCAAAATAATGTCCGTCAAAAACATATTACGGATTTATTTTAAAATGAACACTTTTCTTAATTTTTTTGTACAATTTTTCAAAATACATACAAACATATATTGATTGAATAACATATATACATTTATTTTAAAATTTAAATATGTACCATCATTTCTTGTTTTTTATGTAAAATTAAAAAAATAAATAAAAAAACTCTATAATTCGTATATTCTGTATGTTGCCTCTATAAGATGTATAAATTGATAACTTGAAAAACTCCATAACTCGTATTTAAATTGTGGTCCCTTGCAAATACGAGTTATCGAAGTTTCACTATATTATTATTATTAACTAGCTGACCCCGCAGCCGTTGCCCTGCGTGAAATTATGTGTTTTGAAATGGAAAGAAAGTTAAATTTATCATTTCATTTATGTTTTTTTTTAATGTAACGCAGTTTTTTTGGTTTCTGTTCCGGTGTACAGAAAAGATGGTTTTCCAAATTTCACTGGAAACGAAATACGTTTGAACTGAAATGGGAAATCGTTAGAACTCAAAGGAATTCGTAGAATCAAGCATACTGCCCCTTGTTTTCGATAGGTGCGTCACAATCAGTTGGGTTCCATTACACAGTTTCGGGGCATGATGATTGCGAAACATAATAACGACCGATCCTACTTTTAGACGCAAATGATGCGGTGGCATACACAGCCTCTCCAAAGAATTTAGAAATACCACTGGATAATTCACGGCGCCGCGACGCGTTGTCTTTATTGTCAAGACGATCGATCGATTTGTATGAGCGCAAGTCTCCCAGAATTTGACTTTGAATTTTCCAAATTACGTCAACAACATGGGTAGTTTGGCAGCTAACATTGCGCGTGCACTTAAGGAATCGTAGTTACGATAATTTTTCCAATGTCCGAACATTTATGATGAGTTCATCTTTCGTGAATTGATAAAGGAAAGATGGAATTGATATCGAAGCACCGGAAGTATCAACCGAAATTGTACCATTTCCAATTTTTAGCGAAGGCGATGTAAAATGTCTTCGGCAATGTCATTTTTGTCCGTATCCCATAATTGACGCGGATTTGAAGGCTTATATGTCGAAATGATTATCGCGAAAAGTGTGCGAACTTCATTTTCATTCCAGTGATTAACGTGCTCCAGCAATTGTAATTGCTGGCTTACTTCTCCAAAACTTGCACACCGGACCATTCACAGTAAGCAATGACTCAAATGAAGTTGAACCGCGTACATTAATCAATAGCAACCGAAGGTAGAAGCATTCAGAGAAACGCACAACAGTCGGAAAACGTTCATGAATTGCAAAAGTAAATATCCTACTGAATAAAATGTATACACGATACATTGAGGAGCACTCACCACTGCGTTAAATTAAATGAAAAATCCGGTTTATTATTTTGTACATCTGGGTTCTCACAATTTTATTTAAATTTAAATTTATTAATTTTATTATATAATATTATTAAATATAATATCGACGGGCGAGGCGGTGATACTCCAATTCCGGGACATGGCTCGTGGTTGAATTTTTGTAAGTGGAGGAGAATAGCGTGATCGAAAAAGTGAGCAAATGTATAAAATACCAAATGTAATGTTTACGCGGCGCAGTGGGACATCGGATTGGTTAGAACGAATTGTGTAAACGAATTGAGCCTGCTTTCTCCTTGTCCATCCTTTTTGATGAGTGGGTGTATAGGTATGGTGAGTTGTGTTGGTGTCATCAGCCGTGGTGAATTGAGCTGTCGCATTAGGATGCGCTAGTTTTACCGAGTAGAGGGGGTGGATGCTTAACTCATTCAAACACCTACAAAGCGCTTTATTGCAGTTCACGTATCGACCGTATCGTTCAAGACCAATAATCGCCATGTTGCTTCCTTTGGTGACGTACTTACAAACGTATTTTATCGATTTCACCAAACTGCAATATTAAACATTTATATAAGTTTTGAAAGTGAATTCGACAATAATGGTGAATATAGTACGATCCATGTGTTGTCAACTTCAATATTCATTCTTCTAAATTGAATGCTGAATGTTCTGCCATTGTCGTCTGGTGAGCGACGCCTATACAGCGGATATCAATCATTTCTAGTTTGAGTTTCCGAAAGAAAAGCACTTGGATAGTGTTTCGTGCATTTATTGTCAAACATACGAGGTGAGTTCAAAAAGTATCGAGAATTTTGTGTTTTTTCAAAAATTATTTATGTAATCATGAATATCTTGTCCCCTTCAAAGTAGTCCCCATGAGATATTACACACTTGTGCCAACGGTTTTTCCAATCTTCGAAACACTTCAAAAAATCATTTTTTTATCTTCTTCTGCTCCTCCTTCGATGCCGTCTTTATCTCGTCAAGAGAAGCGTAGCGTCGTCCTTTCATGGGCCTCTTCAGTTTAGGGAACAAAAAAAAGTCACAGGGGGCCAGATCTGGGGAATACGGTGGCTGTGGCATCATTAGTGTGTTGTTTTTGGCCTAAAAGTCGCGCACAAGCAACGATGTGTGAACAGGGGCGTTATCGTGGTTCAAAAGCCAATTTTTGTTCTTCCAAAAATCCGGGCGTTTCTCGCGGATTGCTTTGCGCAAATTGCGCATAACTTGCCAATCGATATGTTTAGGTCCTCAGCAACTTCTCTAACGGTAATTCGACGATTGGCCAATACCATTTTCTCCACTTTTGTACCACCGATAAACGTTGCTTCGGTCCAAGGTAGCTTCTCCGTATGCCACAGTCAACATTCGGAATGCATCCGCGCACTTAATTTCGTTTTTCACACAAAATTTGATACAGGTTCTTTGATCTATTTTTTTGAATAGGTAAAAATCGAAGACGATCCAAAACACGTGCAAGCAAAGCAGCTGTCAACAATTAAATGAACATTCAAAATGAACATTTCAATGAGCTTGTCGGCATAAGTGAGAGACATAAGTACCAACATAACTTCTTCTTCTTAATTGGCGTAGACACCAACAGCGCGCTAGTCGTTTCTTCTTTTCGCTACGTGGCGCCATTTGGATATTCCAAGCGAAGCCAGGTCCTTCTCCACTTAGTCCTTCCAACGGAGTGGAGGTCTTCCTCTTCCTCTGCTTCCCCCGACGGGTACTGCGTCGAATACTTTCAGAGCTGGAGTGTTTTCGTCCATCCGGACAACATGACCTAGCCAGTGTAGCCGCTGTCTTTTAATTCGCTGAACTATGTCGATGTCGTCCTATATCTCGTACAGCTCATCGTTCCATCGAATGCGGTATTCGCCGTGGCTAACGCGCAAAGGACCATAAATCTTTCGCAGAACTTTTCTCTCGAAAACTCGCAACGTCGACTCACCCGTTGTTGACATCGTCCAAGATTCTGCACCATATAGCAGGACGGGAATTATGAGTGACTTCCGAAGTAACACCTGTTGGCAAGAGTTATTTTGCGTTGGATTTCTAGGTTGACATTGTTGGTGGTGTTTACGCTGGTTCCAAGGTAGACGAAACTATCTACAACTTCAAAGTTATGACTGTCAACAGTGACTTGAGAGCTAAGTCGCGAGTGCGACGACTGTTTGTTTGATGACAGGAGATATTTCGTTTTTCCCTCGTTCACTGCCAGACCCATTTCTTTTGCTTCCTTGTCCAGCCTGGAGAAAGCAGAACTAACGGCGCGGGTGTTAAGGCCGATGATATCAATATCATCGGCATACGCCAGCAGCTGTACTCTCTTATAGAAGATGGTACCTTCTCTATTTCGTTCTGCGGCTCGAACTATTTTCTCCAAACGCAGGTTGAAAAAGTCGCACGATAGGGAATCGCCTTGTCTGAAACCTCGTTTGGTATGGAACGGCTCGGAGAAGTCCTTCCCGATCCTGACGGAGCTTTTCGTGTTACTCAACGTCAGTTTACACAGCCGTATTAGTTTTGCGGGGATACCAAATTCAGACATCGCGGCATAAAGGCGGCTCCTTTTCGTGCTGTCGAAAGCAGCTTTGAAATCGACGAAGAGGTGGTGTGTGTCGATTCTCTTTTCACGGGTCTTTTCCAAGATTTGGCGCATGGTGAATATCTGGTCGGTTGTTGATTTTCCAGGTCTAAAGCCACACTGATAAGGTCCAATCAGTTTGTTGACGGTGGGCTTTAATCTTTCACACAATACGCTCGATAGAATCTTATATGCGATGTTGAGGAGGCTAATCCCACGGTAGTTGGCGCAGATTGTGGGGTCTCCTTTTTTATGGATTGGGCATAGCACACTTAAATTCCAGTCGTTGGGCATGCTTTCGTCCGACCATATTTTACAAAGAAGCTGATGCATGCTCCTTATCAGTTCCTCGCCGCCGTGTTTGAATAGCTCGGCCGGCAAACCGTCGGCCTCTGCCGCTTTGTTGTTCTTCAAGCGGGCAATCGCTACTCGAATTTCTTCATGGTCGGGTAATGGAACGTCTGCTCCATCAGCATCGATTGCAAACATAACGCCACAAAAAAATCGAAATTCGAATATACGTAACCCGCGAAAATTTAAAATTCGCGATACTTTTTGAACACACCTCGTACAACCCGAAGTGGGATTGTGGTGTCCGCAAGGTCCATGAACCATATTGGTTTTCACCACTTGGTATAATACTGTATCTTTTGCTGCATCAGGAATTTCCGCAGAAATGAGTTCATCAGTTTGATCTGGTGTAACCACCATCCACCATCCAAAGAAGAACGTGTGCGTGCGACTAACTTTTTTTTTGCTACTCAACGGAATACATTCAGCATCTAACAGCACCATATATATGTATGTACCGTATGTTGCTGCAAGATAAAGTCCATTAAACATCGCTGCTGTTGTTTGAAAAGTCGTGCTGTGACATCGTGACGATCGCTTGCTTATTGACCGCGTTCCATAATTCCACATGTATGTCATCGCATCCTGAGATTAGTCGTTCATGTGTCTTGGGCTGCCACATGCTGATGGCAAAAAGAACGCCGACCGATATTAGCGCGACCTCTTCGTGGCTTCGTAAGAAATTTCAATCTGTAATTGATCACTTTGTGTGAAACATAACGTTTTCACTGAATAATTTTCAATATTTTTTCTTTTAAATAGCCGGAATAAAAAAGCAAACGACCGAAATTGAACTATTCAAATAATTTACAAATCAAAATATTGAAAAACTAAACAAACAAAAATTGAAAAAAAATTTGTACTTTTTGGAATTATCCAATTTTCTGACTTTTCTTCATGAAAACTATAAGGTATTTTTATTTCTTAACCTTCCTTGATCCGCAGCGAACAGCCTCTGAAAATTTCATCAAGATTGGTTCAGCCGTTCTCTTAGCGTTACTAAAAAACAAACATTCATTCGTGTGTGTGGGAAAAAGAAAAGTGCTGTTTTTAGGGGTTTTCCATAATTGCCTGAAAACCCCTAAAAATTTAAAAAACTCGAATTTTTCTCTCCGTAAAAGCCATCCTTGAACCTCAACGAACATTTAAAAAAAAATTATCAAGTTTGGTTCAGTCGTATGAAAGTTATGAGCGTACATAGAGTTTGGCGATTCATTTTTATTTATATAGATATTATTATTACGATATTGATTTGTATATTGGCCTGAATTTCCTGTCCGATATTTAGTTTGTCTCTGTGGATTATTTGGGTGATAATTATTTTGCCCTGAAAAGTTGGTATTTCTTTGAGAGTATCGTCCCGAATTATTTTGTGCATAAAAGCGATCATTGTTTTGATAGCCAATATTTTGTCTCCTAAAGTTGCGTATTCCTTGATTATTTTGATTGTGGTTACTATCATAATTTCTTACCTTCTAAGCAAATTGCTAAAAATAAAGGATTTAAATTTCCATCGTCCAGCTCTATGAAATTGTGGATCGTATTTGTCATGTCTGCCCATTTCGTTATATTCCGTATCATATAGGCGAAAGTCCCTGCTGCAATTTGCTTTACCCTTTATATAAGCATTCCTGAAAATATTTCTTTCATAGTGTTACCATTTTCACTTAGTGCACTATATTCTGTCATAATATCTATTATTTCTTTTATTCTTTTACTTAATTCCGCTATGCTGTGTACCCTAAGTTCCGAAATTTCTTTCGTGATCGTCATTTGATCTTTTGTGGGTCTGTAATGCTGCCTTCGCTTATCTTTACAACTAACACAATCTTGAGGTGGGTTTGTTTGAAAAAAATTTTTTGCTGAACCACTGATTTTTAGATCATAGATCACCCTAAAAAATATTTCTTCCTGTCCTACATAGTCTCTCCGTAATCTGTCAATTGCCTCAATGAAGGATGGAAATCTTTTTAAATTATCTTCGAAGGAAGCTAAATATTTAGGGTTTTCACAAGTCTCATAAAGTTATAAGTTATAACGATTCGAAAACATAGCATTGAGAATTGTAAATGTGTAAACTCATTTTTGTATGAAATCCAACAACAATTTTTTTTAAACAAGTGTAAAAATTTATAATTTTACGATTTTACGATGCTTTACGACGGGTTGTGAGTACCCCAATTGTAAATCTTTTTCTATTCTTTACCTAATTGACAATTGGTTATTGGCTGCATTTTGATCAGTTATTTGAGTTAAAGAAAGGTGTGTTTTTAAATTTAATTTAATTCAGATTAAGATTAATTATTATTATTACTATTTTTTTTTTCAAATCACAACTTTTAAAATAATTGCTTTTGGCAAAATGCTTCTGTATAATTGTATATTCTAAAGTTAATTAATTTAAGCGAGTATTGCTGCTTGCTTTGATGATAATATTGACTGTTGCTGCTGTTACTGTTATTGTTACTTTCGCTGCTACTCCTGTTGTTGCTATTGTTGTCTTTGCTGCTACTTCTGTTGTTGTTCTTGTTGTCTTTGCTGCTTTTGATGTTGTTGTTTTTATTATAGCTGCTGCTGCTGTTTCCGCTGTTGCTGCTGTTACTGTAGTTGTTTTTGTTATAACCGCTGCTGCTGTTTTCGATGGTGCTGCTATTGATGTTGTAATTCTTGTAATAGCTGCTGCTGGTGATGATATTTATGGTGCTATTCGCGGTTTTTTTTTTTCTTATGTTCTTGATCTCTGTCTCTTACTTTTATTAGTCGTTTTACGCTTTTAGACGTTGTAAAACAATTGATATTCATTCACAATTGAGTTTTGTTACTAAATTGTTATTATTATTTATAATATTTACATATACATACATATATATATATATATTTATTTTTTTTGTATAAATGCAGTTTTATTGTGGTTCGCTTCGACTGCGCCAGTTATGGTTGTTATGCTGTGAGCCAATTATGTTATCCAATGAAATGTTATTACAAAGAATAACTACCTGTATGAACTCTGTTTTACGACTACTTTATTAAAATCAAACTTAAGTCTATTTAAGCTACATATTATTCTATACCTGTTATTGTTTACATTAAAAAATGCTGACTCGTGACATTCCGTCACATTCAGCTTCTGATCCATGCCTCTGTGGCATGGTTGGTTTTAACTTACAGCTATTCGGGAGGTCATACATAACTCGCGCTGCCCCATTCTGTTTTGATCACTCTGTCGCACAGAAGACTGAGAATGAGGTACTTGAGGTTCAATTCAATCTCACGACCATCGAGAGCAGTAACTACTGCCTCAGGCAGGACATTGTTGAAAACTCCCTCGATATCAAGGAAAGTCCCAAAAGCAAAGTCCTTGGCTTCATTAGCTTACTCGAGCTATGACACGATAGTATGCAGGGCATAATGCCACTGACCTGCCTTTATGATAAGCATGTTGTGCTCCTGATAGATAGTCTCTCCTTATATACCAGTCCATCAGTCTCTCCAGAGTCTTAAGCAGAAAGGAGGAGAGGCTGATGGACCTGAAATCCTTGGCCCTGCCAGCCTTCGGGATGAACGTAACCTTGACTCGTCTCCGGGCCCCCGGGTTGTAACCTAATCTGATACAGTTCGCATAGATAGGTGTCAACCAACTGCATGACATGTCAAATGTCGTTCACCCAGAATGCCGACAAAGGCCGCACAGTCGTCATGCAGCACTCCGAGAGATCCCCCCACAGAGGACGTGTTTGCTCGGGAAGTGAGCGTCAAGCAGCATCTGAAGTATTTCTTCATTGCTAAGGGCCCACTTCCCATTCGCATCCTTGAGATAACCCAGGGACACTGGGTAGCCCACTTCTGGGGGCAACGTCTACAAGACGCTCTGATATTTGAGAGTTCCATAGTCCACCAAAGAGGTTTCCCTTTGCCCTTGTGTGTTTTCAGTGGACAGGACCTCTCCAGCACAGCATTGCACGCCAAGCTGAAGACTTTGACCCACCCCTTCACTGCATCGGTAGTAGCCAACGAGCCCATCCCTGGTGCGCGCGGGAGAGTTTGCCGAAGCCTCCTGCGTTAACCTTCCCAGTCGGTGTTCCCAGGGTTTCTGAAAGATTTCCTAGGCGGACTTTCTCCGACTAGACTAAACCCGATATACCTGTGATCTGAAAAGGAGTGATCGTCAAGGACCCTCCAGTTTGAGATCAGCGGGACAATCCCCTGTGAGGCTAAGGTAAGGTCAAAAACCTCCTCCCTGCTTGCGGTCAAAAAAGTGGGAGAGTTTCCCCTATTAGTAAAGTAAAGGAGGTGGCTCCACCTCATCATCGTGTGGCATGTACGCGGAGATAAGCCAGAAATCTCCGGTGTCACACTCCAATTTCGCTGTCACTTCGTCAGCGTTGCTGAAATTATGCAAAAGAAATACCGTTAATTCATTTCTTACCAACATACAGGCTCTGTTCCTACATGCATCCTTGGTCGCCAGCAGCTTATGGCTCCTTGTCTTCAAATTAGAGATCCCGTTGTCGTGATTGACCCGCACCTCTTCAAAGAGTTTTTGGAAGCTGAAAACGGAGTCGCCGATCGACGTACTCGCCACGTCCGAGAGATTCGGGTCGTTTATACGGTCGTTTGATCGTCAGCGCCCTCTTTCGCATCCACCGCAGCTGCAGCTTGGTTGCTATCAGCTCTGGCATCTGATGGGAGTACTTTCAGCACTACCATTTCAAAACCATAGCTTATGGCTCCCTTTGTTTTGCTGAAAGGACCGATGGACAGCGTTTGCAGATATGGTTCATCGGTTCTCTCTAGCCTTAAAACTCTCCAGTCCTGCGTTGGAAGTGAACGGTTGCAGTACGTGAGGATTCCTTCAATCTCATTCGCTGTGGAAGGTTCGACTGGCAGCCAGACAAGAGCCCTAGGCCGAAGAGGAAAATCCGCTTTATCCACGGCCAGTAGTCTGGCTCCCTTCCAAACCTCTCCCACCTGAGAGACTGCCTTCTTATATAAGATGGCCGGTCTTTCATCAGTTCATCAGCACATTTTGTAAGCCTGTGCAGCCCATGGTGCCAACCGGCACTAACACATTTTGGGGGTGGCCCAGGGTTTTCTTTGACCATCTTTAGGGAGACTGACGAGATAGCCTCCGCAACTCTCTTCCATTCTTCGTGGTAGATAGCACCGTCCTCCCTACTGCGATCGAGCACCCCAAGTACTATAGCACTAGCGCTCTTAGCAATTTTGCTAAAGGTTGGCGCATTTCCCGTTCGCGGTTTCTTACCAAGGGAGGTTTCTCCGTCGTGCGACCTCTGCCGCTTGACCGCTGGTTCCGTTCTGTTGACTTCCGGTCCTGCCCTATCGTCTTCGCTCAGCACCTTCTTGGCCCACTCGAGTGTGCTAGCATTTTGCTTAGATACCTGACAAACATGCTTGCCACCGTAGCATTAGCCGCCAATCGGCGGTCTGACTTTAGCTTCCCCGCTAAAGCTGCCTTGAGAGGTTCCTCTGCTAGTGCTGGCGATTCCGCCTCGTATGAAGGTTCCACCCTTCGCTGCCTCTCTTGCCGACGGGTTTGCGCCGGCTTCCCCCATTCTGCTACCTGAAGAGGAGACACCTACTGGGGTCTTTGTCCTGTTGCTGCAGTTGCCCAGCGACGGTTTCGTCGCCACAGGAGCAGCAGCCCCGCCTGGGATGGATCTAGGTGTCGATTTCGACAACCCTTCACCACCCTTCGTTGTCTTTCCATAAATTTTTTTGTTTTTGTCATTGTTGTTGTTAGAGATATTGTCCAAGCAAAAAGGGTCCCCACACAGAGCAGCTATCCGTCCCCCAGAAAGGTTGTCGCCTTTTATGGTCCCAAGGTTATATCCGTGACGAGGCCAAGGCGAAGCGCAAAGAAGGAGTCATCTCAACTTACACCTACCACGCCAACTTAACGACGGGAACGTACTCTGAGGCCTGCCAGGCTTCTAACGAGACGGGGGCGGTTGGGACGTTAGCCCAACAGCCATTTATGATGAGTGTCACCTCATCATATTCAGGTGCCAGAATGCCGTTGCCACCAGCCCAGGGTTCTACCAAATCCAAATAAAAGTTTCTCAAAAAGCAGACCAAAGCCGAAGGTTGTCCAAGGGGTTGTAAGGCCGTGAATGCCGCAAGCCTTTTACCGTTACCCAGGATGCACCAGCTTGGACGCGACCTGCACTACATCCCAAATGGCTAATGCTTTGGTACATTCCTGCGATCAAACACGTCTTGAAGGAGACATGCCCGCGTTCTAAAGAGCAACGTATCACCAAAACAGCTCAATCACTTGCTTGAACGTATCTAGTTTTTAAATAGATTTAAGATGTCATAACTTATTGTTAGGCTTTAAAAACAAAAAGCAGATTCAATAAAAGTATATTGAAACAAAACAAAAATTTTAAAGCATTTCTGTATTTCCCTACCCGATTTGGAGAATTTTTAATGTCTCGAAGCATTTTCGAAGCGTTTCTTTTTCCAATTTCAAATTTATCCAATTTTTTCCGTTCTTTCCGTCCCACTCGATTTCCAACATTTGTCGGATGTTCCTACGTTTAACCAACATTCATTCGTTTTAAGGAAAGTTTTAAAATACCAAACTGTTTGTTTCAAATTGTTTATATTATATGGTGTGTCACCATAACGGGCCAAAAGGTAATTTTCAAAATAATTTAGTTTTCCATCCATCAGGCAAACTTTGCTTTTGCATTTTATCGCAAAGATAACTTCGAGTCACTATTTTTACGCCCGAAGTACCTAAAGCCAAAAAATAAGCAATTGATTAAATGTTAAAGAAACATATTATTTTATTTCTTTATTACTACCAATCTTAAAAAACCTTTAAGTCGCACATCCGCAGCTAAGATATGTATCTAAACGAGCCTAATAAACTTGTATGTCTATTAATAAAAACTATAAAAATTGTCACGCGAGAGAAGACGAGAATATAACTAAAATATATATATAAAAAAAATATCTTGCTAATTACCCTGTTTCAAAATTGAACCCTTACCGTTAATGCAGTTAACACACTTGAAACACCATAGAATATAACAAATCTTACCTGAATTACTCAAATCCATCACAATATTTGAAAAATAATAATTGGATAGCACAAAAATAATGATTATTTAACTTCGTCAATTGAGATCACAAAAAACAATCAGACAAATATGTAATGCGAAGACGTGCGGACGCAAGCACACAGTGCTCCAGTGGGTGGAG
Source organism: Bactrocera neohumeralis (assembly GCF_024586455.1). Lineage (NCBI taxonomy): Eukaryota > Metazoa > Arthropoda > Insecta > Diptera > Tephritidae > Bactrocera > Bactrocera neohumeralis. The sequence continues at coordinate 5,086,436 of NW_026089622.1, read as the reverse complement.
GTAATAATTTCTTATTGCTAAGCTATTTCTCTTTCTATTGTTGGTACTATTTTTTGATAACCTTTTATTAAAAAAAATTGACTTTTGACCAGCTAATTTTTAATAGACCTATGTGCGTTGACTCTTCTCAATTCTTGTAAAGATTCTGGGCCTTTGACTTTAATTAATAACTAGGGGTGTTGTGAAATCCAAGACAGAATTGCTTAGCTGTCGGAATTGCAAACCAATTCTGATTTTCAATGGTGCCACAGAATCTGATTGGATTTTCGTCTTTGCGAACATTCGCAAAACCAATATTCGAATCAGCTGTTTACTAATGTGACAAAACTTGCAAATGAATACATTTGGAAGCAATCCTATTAAAGTTTTTAGTGAGTTTAAATGAGTTAGAAAGCGAAAACTTTAGCGCCCGATTTCTCGGTTTTTTAATTATAGTTTGCAGGATAGAAAAAACTATACGTCGTATGGGATTGGGGCAAAGTTTATTTTCCTTGGTATTAAATATCTTCTATTTCAAAAACCAATTTTTTCCAAAATTAAAAAATTTTAGAATTTTACACCTTTTTTTAAATCTTTTGAACATAAGTTATTAAAAAATATGAATTTTTTGTTTCCAATGGAAATCGCGACCTGCATCGCCGTCTAGCATATGCACATGCGAGAAGCATCTGACAATTACTTCCCAAAGGCAAAATGTAAAAGATTTCGTATTAAAAAAATTTGCGTATGATGTTTAAATATATTACTGTAAACCCTAGAAATTTCGCCTTAATCAATTATTTCTTTCCCTCCAAAAAAAACCTAAAAAATATAAATAAATGTCCGCATTTTTTTTTTTCAAAAACTCAATAATTGAGATATTTCGTGTTTTATACTTATGTTTTCCCCTATAGAAATAAACATAAATTAGTTCGAAATATTAAAATAACTTGATTTCTTAACTTACATTTCAATTCTGTGTGCGACTATCTTCTTGATTTGTTTCTGGCAGCAAAACCGATAAAATTGGTTTCCGTGACACCCAAAACCAATACAAATTCTTTTTCGAATATCAAACCAATAAAATCTGAATTCATGACACCTATTGCTTTTTTGGATCGGTTTCAATTATGATTCCGACACCTATCAGATTCCACAACACCCCTGAACAATCGCAATTAAAAACACTCAGCATTGTTTTGAGGAGCTGTATATATTCTTCCAATTGCATCTGTTTGGAAAATGCCAGATCGACTGCTGTTCCTCGTTTACGGTTTTGACATTTGTGCGAAAGCACTTTCCATGTAAAATGCTAAGGTTGTTCAGGAAATAACAAATTTATCGCAAATGCATCAGTTTTGGCAGTGGCTGGTACTTGTGCTGCTCTTGTCATATTGTCCATTCTCAAGAGGCACAGCCAAGTGAACAACAACTGAATGTTTTTCATGCATTGCAATCTGTACATAATAAAATCAATCTGACTGTTGTAATTAAAAGCAGCACGCATCATATCAGCCAAAACAACACGACGTATTCGTGATCGCCGTGCAACATTCAGTAAAGGTAAAGGGTCAGCAGATCTAATTCATGCATTAGCTTGTGCACGTTCATCTGCAGTCTGTGATCGTCTTCGTAACGCAAAATAATTTGCATTACGGATTCGTCGAACTATATTTGCTCATTTAACTCGTGGCATTTTTCCCTCATATAAAAAAAATAAATCAAATTAAAAACAAATTGCAAGCAAGGACATAGTTTTACATTTCATTCAAATTGCAACTAGTGACTAATGTAAACTAACAAGCAATATTTCTCATAATTATAAACTAAACTTTGTTTTAAAAACTAAGAATTACAATATTTGTTATTCGCTTAAAAGGTCATGAAACGTTGTTCTTTTCAGTCTGCGCCTGCTGCTTCTAGTCTCTCCTAGTTGTCGGGCTTCAGCGTTTACGTGATTTTGTAAACTTATGTCATGTTTCGATACCGTTTCCCGAATGACTTCCCGAAATTTTTTTATACGAAGATCAAGATGTACCACGAGGCATTAACAATTTTTCGTAGAACTTTATTTTAAAATCTTTGCACTGCTTCGATGTATAACGGTGCAGCACATCCCCAAAGTTGAATGCTGTATGTTCAAATGGGTTTCGACGTTTAATTGTAGACTAGGATTTTATTTGAAATTGTTAAGGGTGATTTCTTGCCGATTAACCAGTTTACTTTGTTGTATTTTAGTTTTAGTTCTGCAACTTTTTTTTTATATGCTCCCTCTACTTCAACTTTGCATCCAGCGTGATACCAAGACATTTCGCCGAGGTGGAGTATGGGTTTACTTCGTTCCAATTGATGAATTGGGCTCTTTTCTTCAATTATATTCTGAAGTTTTCTTATGATTACAGCTTCAAGTAGTTTGGACAAAATAGTCAACAGTGAGATTGGACGATATAAAAATTCATGACAATGGGACGTATCTGAGATTTAAGCAAGCGTTTGTTAGTGTCGTAAGCTTTGATAATGTTTCCCGCGTTAGATTTTCTAATACATCAGCAGTCACCAATAGGGTGGGTTGATTCCGGACTTTTTTCGATTCGGGATTTCTAATAGTGCGGAAAAGTTGCCTTAGTACTTCCTGATTCCAATGCAACTTTTTGTTTTGAGATCGGATTGCAACTTTAACCCCACCTAGCGTCAGAAATACGCATCTCATGGCAAAATGTATGAAACAAAAGTTATTTGTCAAGTCATTTGCTACCGAAATGGTATATGTGGCCATGGCCGTTGGACGAACCGTTCCCGAGAAAGAGCGAAAAGGCGGCGCGCCACAGCGCAAGGTGAAAATCGGCTTGCGGCCACACTTCTTGACGTTGATTTCGATTCTCTCAACAGAACACAGAACTCAAAATGTCTGTATCTAAATTTAAATTTAGACAGAAATGTCCTGTGTTTGGCATATATCCGTACATTCTCTCTGAGTCCCAGTTACCTACTTACCGGGATGTTCTTTGTGTTATCAGTTTGAAAGATTTCTTATAGCCCTTTCAGACCTATGCTTTTGATTCCTTCTAATTCCACCGAAATCACCAATCTGAAAGAAAGTTTTGCATTTTTTGATCACAAATTACATGATGAACATGACTGTAATGATTTTTTTTTGGAAAAAGGACATCGCACAATTGTGATACCTAGGTCTTAGGCTGAAAAATTGCTCCAAGAAATAAGACACAAAAATAATATTTGGTTTTCTCTTTTATTGAAAAAAAATGAACAAAAAGTCATGCCGAAAATTAATAGAAAAAAATGTTAGGTACTTCATTGCCATAGAAATAAAATAGCTAATTAATAAGGAACATATTTAGTCTTTTGTGTGGTGCTGTTCAAAACAAACCTTGTTTTTTGCTAGACAAAGGCTGACGTGGCATTTTTGGCATTGTCCTCTTGTCCGACTACCACAATTATTGCGGCAAACTCTAAGTGCCTCATATGCGAATGAGGGCCAATGATCGTAGCGATCAAATCTTACGTCGTCAGGCGCGTCATTTGGTTGATACTTCGTTCCATACATATTTTCATCGACTTTAAACGGTTCAACATAGTCAGGAGCTTGATAATATCCCGCCAGTACTGTTCCCAACTCCATTTAGAACGTTAAAAAGGGCTTAACTTTGGACTTATGCAGGCCGGCTAATTTGGCATCTATTTTAGACTGAGTTGAATGCAGCCAGATCAAGAAAATGAAAAAATACTTTTACAGTCCATTTCCTGGTTTTCATTTTTATCCTGTAGTATTCAAGCATCTGGTCAGCTATATCGACACCCCCCATAAATTCATTATAATTTTCTATAACTTTTGGGATTTGCACAGGGCAACGGCGTTTCATGTTTTTGTTCCACCTATCTGTCTCGCTGATGGGGTCTTTGCCGCACTGGCTGGAAACGACTACGACACCTTGCTATCTTTCCATTTGACAACGGCTACATTGTCACCGTTCGTGAACTATTATCCAGTTCACCCCTATTCATTTCCTTGTCCTGGGGAAATTTCAATTTTTTGTCCAATCGATTTGCCATTATAGTTCCTGTTCCATGGAAACCGATTTGGTGCAACGACTGAATGAGGGGTATTGTTGTGAAAAAGCGATCAAAATATATGTACATATATGGCTGCCTTTTGGAAGGTGTTTTGTTAGCCTCATTATAATAGACGGGCCATGCCCGAAACCACAGTCTTGAAAAGTGCCAGCGCCTTGAAAAACTTCAAAGTCCACTATCATGCCACTTGCAGTTTCACATACCAAATTTTTTAGACCAGCAGGTCTTGGTTTTTATCGAATTGTTTGACGCGCAGGACATCTTCCAGTAAATGGAATAACTTGTTCATCCATTGAATACTGTGTTATTTCAGTTGCTAAATTATTGCAACGGTTTCTTACTAAATCGATCACAGGTTGTACACGCCATAATTTGTTACAGGGGTCTGGCACAGAAACATCTGCAAAGTGAATGTCCGATCGCATTTGCAAAAATTTGTCACGTGACATTGAATTGTAAATTGCAGGAATTTGGCATTCATGTGACCAGTACATTCTTATTTTCGGAAATCCAAGACACCCCATTATCATTGCGCATCCATAAAATCGTTTAAAATCGGCTTGTTGATATCGGACTTCCTGCCCACGTGTGCTCATAACGTACATTTTTGTAAATTTTATAGCATCGTCGTAATGCGATTCTGGGAAGTAATTCTTGAAGTACTCCAATGGTGTTTTCCGTAATGCTATGTTTTGACAACCAGATGCAATGGGTAGATCGTTGCAATCAAATGGAGCACTTTTCTATAGTTGGCGTCTTTTCGCTGTATTACTTGTGGAAGTGCATGACAGAGTCATATTTAGTGAAACATTTCTGATAGATGATGGCTGTGCTGCCATTAACAAAATATTAGAAATAATGATTGGCCGTGATGTTTGCGGAGCTGCTACACTTGAATCGTCCTGAGAAATTGCTGATGCAGTCGCAGATGCAGATGCAGATGCATGAGATGCAGTTGCATTCTCATTATCATCTTCACCACTTGCTGGAGATTCTGGGAAAATGTTGAATGGTACCCAAGTTTCATCATCAATATCATTATCGTCACTGAAATCTGCATCAGAATCGTCTAAGAGGTCTAATGCAGCTTGAACGTCGTTATCATTATTCAAATCATAGTATTTTCCTGTAAAAAAAGGGAGGATAGCACAAACGTGAGTTTACATCAAAAAAACATGCTGTGCCTATATAGCACAATTGTGATATGTCAACTTTACTAACACCTAGCTGCCTGAAAATGTTAAACAATTCAACATTATATTGTGACAAGATCGAACACACTTACTATTTATCAACAAAATTGACTACTTATGATTTAAACTTATGTAAAACAAATAAATAAATACTCACTATGTGGCCGCATGTTTACACTTATCGGATGTCGTTCTCAAACAGCTGACTCTTTTGTTTCTTTTGTGCAGTTTTTTAGTTTTCTTTTGTTTAGAGTGAGACCACAAGAGAACGCACAATCATTACATATCGGTAACAAAGCTATAAAATAATATTTGAACGTCATTGAAGGCAAAAAACAGCAGATCTCACAATTGATTAAGCTAGGTCTGAAAGGGATAGGGCGACTCCGAGGCGACAACTATGAACCTAGGAGTAAAGAGGTTACAGAAATAGTTGCAAAAAAGTTTGAAAATACTTTCAAAAAGTCATCTATTCCGAGAGTTTCGCACACCAGAGTTGTACAAATGCTCACCACATACCATAAGAAATTTCTGACTCTTAACGACTTTGTCTCTTCTGCCGGAAAATTATTTGACATCGCTGCTTGTAAATGCATTTATTTTTCTTCTTGCACTTGTCCAAAGGAAGGGAAAGTTCCTATCAATGAACAACCATTTCTCTTGGACCAGAGAACCCGAAGAATTGGTCGCATTTGAAGTGTTGATCTACCTGAAACAAAAAAGATTACAAAGAAAAATTAACGTAAAGAAAAGCTTTCAAAACGTCATTCAACATCAACACTTACCAGAAAAGTATCAGCTAGAACACGTGACCATTCAGATCAGCCACACTTTCATACAGACGACAACAATGTAGGTGCGTCGCTAATGGATTCTTTCAAAAACGATCCTGATGATGAATTTTCTCTTCCATCCTCTAAAACCAAACAAAACACACTTGTATTAGAACACACTGCTTTAGCTGCCCAAAGATTTGGAGTAAGTGATAGAGCAGCGGCCTTGATTGTTTCATCTGCTTTTCTGGATGACAAAACAGCAGGTTTGATAACAGAGGATCAGGCTAGCTTTGTCACTGACAAATGCAAGATTAGTCAAAAAAAAGTGTTGGAGTTAAGCTCCAAAACACCGAAAGTATTGACTCTGTATATGGGTTGTATTTTGACGGCCGCAAAGACAATACACTTACACAAGTCAGCGAAGGTGAAAAGTACTACCGCGACACTGTCAAAGAGGAACATATTTCTCTTATAGCGGAACCTGGTTGTCATTACTTTGGCCACGTCACCTCTCCTTCCGGGTCAGCTGAGGATGAGACGCAAGCTAAATGGCAACATTTACAAGACAATTCAGTTGATGTGGAACATCTAGAAGTTGCCGGTGCTGATGGCACCAACACGAACACAGGTTGGAAAGGTGGAATCATTCGGAAACTAGAAGAAAGAATAGGTAGGCCATTACAGTGGGTTATTTGTCTTGTACATTTCAACGAACTTCCATTTCGTACTCTTTTCGAACACATAGATGGAGTCTCAAAGAGTCCAAACACATTCTCTGGCGACATAGGTAAACTGCTCCCTGATTGTGAGAAGTTGCCTGTTGTTGCTTCAAATTTGAAAGTTTTTCATCCTTCTGAGGTTATTAATCCGACACAACTTAGCACAGGCCAAGCTTATCTCTATAAAATATCAGAAGCTGTTATTTCCGGTCAATGTTCCTCAGATTTAGCGTCGTTGCATCCAGGTAACATGTGCAAATCTCACTGGCTCACCTGTGCAAATAGAATTCTGAGATTATACATTTCTACTGACAAATCAACAAAGGAAATAAAGATTTTGGTCAAGTACATACTTACAGTTTACTCACCTTTGTGGTTCTCAATAAGATTCAACAGTTCAATCAAAGATGGCTCGCGCCATCTCTATGCTGCAATTCAAAGGTCGAGATACTTACCTGCTAAACGGCGCAAGGTTGTCGATTCATTCATTCAACAGAATGCTTTCTTTGCTCTTCCAAAAAACATTCTCTTTAGTATGATGACTGACGAACGGATAGAAGTCAGAAAGTTGGCCCTTGACCGTTTTCTGGCAGCAAGAGAAGCAGAGTCTGACACTGTAAATGGTAGGGTTAGATGTAATAAAGTGTCAAAGCTGAATTTCAAAGCTAATAATTATTACGATATGATTAACTGGAAGACTATTACCTTGACTGTTCCACCAGTTCTTTGTTCAGTTTCTAACGAAGAACTCATAAAAGGGCTGTCGGGAGACACTGCAAAGGTATGGAAATTTAGTGAATTCCCCTCTCACACCGTGGCAGTCGAGAGAACCGTCAAACTGGTGACAGAGGCATCTTCTAAAGTTATTGGCCCCCAATCTCGTGATCGTTTTATACGCTCTACACTGAAATCTAGGCAACAAGTGCCAAAGTTTAGTACAAAATCTGATTTTATCAATAAATTTGACATAGATTCAGACTAAAACAAGCCTGACATATGGTTGGGTTGGGCTTGGGAGGAACCTGAAGAGCAGCCACCTCCACGCGGTGGGTTCTGGGTGACCAATACAGGTTAGCGCGCGCCGCCTTTTCGCTCTTTCTCGGGAACGCTTCGTCCTACGGCCATGATCACATATAACATTTTGGTAGCAAATGACGTAACAAATAGCTTTTGTTTTATACATTTTGCCATGAGATGCATATTTCAGGCACTAGGTAGACAATTTCACGATTTTAGGCGAATTTCCGAAATTTCAAGGCCGGAGTTGGGGTTGAAGATGCAATCCGATCTCAAAACAAAAAGTTGCATTGGAATCAGGAAGTACTAAGGCAACTTTTCCGCACTATTAGAAATCCCGAATCGAAAAAAGTCCGGAATCGACCCACCCTAGTCACCAAGTCGGTTTAAATGTTGTTACTGGTGGGATTTCATCAACATATTGCGATCCTTCCATCTGCGGTAAAGTACCATGGAACATAAAAGGACTAAGTTTTTTAATTAGTTTCTGCTTTTTCTTCGTTGCTTTTTGCCCAGGATCCGTTTGGCTTTCTGAGGGGTGTATTCGACAATAGGGCAAAGGGAATAATCTCTATTTTTGTTTGGCGTTAATTTCTCAATATAATTAGATGTTTTTTGGAAAGGGCAAAGCACACTTAAATTCCAATCGTCGCCCATGCTTTCGTCCAACTATATCATACACAGAAATTGTTGTATATGCCTTATCAGTTCTTAACCACCGCTTTGTAAACTGACGTTGAGCAAAACCAAAAGCTCCAATAGGATCGGGAGGGACCTCTCCGAGCTATACGAGAAGATACAATTTTCTATAAGAGTGTACAGCTGCTGGCATATGACGATGATATTGACATCATTGACAGACTGGATAAGGAAGCAAGGCAAGACGAAATTACTCCTGTCATCAAACCAACTCGCGACTTGGCTCTAACGTTACTGTTGACTTTAAAGTTGTAGATAATTTTGTCTATTTTCGAACCAGTATCAACACCACCAATAATGCCAGCCTGGAAATCCAACGCAGAATAACTCTTGCCAACAGGTGCTACTCCGGACTGAGTAGGCAATTGAGAAGTAAAGTTTTCTAACCACGAACAAAAACGAAACTCTATAAGACACTCATTATTCCCGTCATGCTATATGGTGCTGAGGCATGGACGATGAGACGTCTGATGAGTCGACGTTACGAGTTTTCGAGAGAAATGTTCTGCGAAAGACTTATGGTCCCTTGGGCGTTGGCCACGGCGAATATCACATTTGATGGAATGATGAGCTGTATGAGATATACGACGACAATGACATAGTTCAGCGAATTAAAAGACAGCGGCGCTGGCGACTGGCGCGGTGTTGTTAATTCGGCTATAATGGCATAAGCGGTGTCTACGTCTTTAAAGAAGATATAAAAAAAAAGAGGCATAAATATAAAACTTAAATAAAAATATATAAATATAATAAAATAAATCAATTTTATTTTGAAAAAATATTAAAGTTTTATATGTTATCAAAGTTTTTAGAACAACTTTTTCATAATGTTTAAGAAAAAAGCATTACTTGTGGCTTTTTTATGCTAAAAAGTAAAAAGTCGATAGACACAAATCTATAAAATTACAGAAAATTTTGTCCAGTCACCTGGGCTCTTTCGAAACTAAAATGACTTTTTCTGCAAACAGTACTTAGTAAGCTTTGTTTGTTCGGGAAATTCGAAATTGGTAAGCTATAATTTGATCATAAAAAGTTGATACAACTGCTATACATACATATATTAAGTAAAATTAAATTTTGAAGCGAATGGCTCCTTTCAGTCATTTGGACTTACTTCATTTCACACAAATACTGTGTTCATAATACCTGAAACTGCCTTAAGAATTATAAATATCTAGTTTGTACCAGCTTAACATTTAAGTCATTTGCACTACACTTTTGATAACAACCGCCATTGAAGAGATGAAGAGCAGGATCCGCCAAAGGGCTATTATTTCGGCGATCTAACCCTGTTTAGTTCGGTGAGTTTTATCTTTAATTTGTTATCATTGGAACAACTCCTAGCAACAGGGTTGTTCCGCATCCTTCTGACAATTGGCCAACCCGGAAGGAATTTTTCTGCTGTGTTTACGCTAGAAGGCTCCATCCAAACTCCTTCTCGGTTAGGTGCAACACATGCAATTGTTTGAGCTATCTTAAGACCTGGCGAAATCGATCGCAGGTATATTATTTTTCAATGTCAGAAAATGTGCCCATAATTATCGCGGCCGATAAGCGTACCGACTTTATCTCTGTGGACAACTGCCACTAGTCGGTAGCTGTTACAGCTGGTTTCATCCCGGTGCGTTGACTTTTTTAGCCGGCTATACACACTGCACTTCGACAGACAAAACCAAACGATGTGTTACCCGACAACTGCGCAAAATGCCAAGAGATTGCGCACCACTCACTTTCATCGATGAGGAGTTTTAAAGTGTCATTAACAAGACCATTGGTCCAGATTGAATAAACATGTTGACGCTAAAGCACCTTAGCGAGACGGAAGTAAGTTTCCTAACGAAGGTTCTGAACTTGTGGCTGATCACTCTTCAAATACCCGATATGTTGAAAATCGGACGAGCGGGCCTTGTACTGAAACCCGAGAAACGCCTTATTGCCCGATAACTCTCTTTTCCCCAATTTCTACGACCGAGAGCACGTTCCATGGAACTACCGTTAAATGACCTCGATGACAACCAACCTGATCCTTACCACCCAAGCGGGAATTAGAAAACTGTTACAGCTACAACGACATCCTGCAATTTGTGCATAATTGTTCCATTAAAAAAACAAGCTTCATTTGATTTTGAGTGATCAAGAAATATTTTTCGTATGCGCAGCACATCAGCTTTGGGTTCACTACTCTCGTCATCGTAATCTTAACCTTAACACCTTATGTCCATTTAATAATTTATCCTTCCGTGAGCAATAACGAAATTGAATTCATAGGGGTAGATTTAAGTTGGAATATATCGGATGAATACTACTGCATTAAAGTTGCTACTTTCCATGGTTACTATATCGCGATTTTGGTTTGAGGATAACCACTGAAGGCAATACCTTGAAATTTTTAGAATTTTATTAATTATAAACCAAAAATCATCTTTAAAAATATATTGCTGAAGCGAATCTTGGGAATATAATTAGCAGTTACTGCATCGTTAAATAAGAGAAGAATAAAATGAACATTTTAGAAACTCATTACAATCCCCCCTCCGAATAAATCGGAGAAACACGCATTTTAGATAGCTGAATTTTTGAACTTTAAATGGAAATATTTCAAAAACTATAAGTCAGCGGCAACCATAAATTTATATTTTCATGAGCTGGAGGACCTTCTCAATCCGTACATACCCAATTTAAACCCGAACTCGGAAGATGCTGTTCTAAATCCCAGCCAGACGAAGTTCTCCTGATCAAGAATGTATGGTTATAGCCGTGGGAAGCTTATAGTTTTCGAGATATTTGCGTTTAAAGGTCCGTACCCAGCTCTTAAGTAACTGCTCAAGAAAAAAAAATACATTGTTTCTTCAAGTAATTTCAACAGCTGGTTACGCATTGTGAATGATCCACATTAGAAGAGATAGAAGAATAAACAAGGAAAATAAACTTTAGCCGTGTTTTATTTGACCATCACAAGCCAATAGCAGAGGACTATTATACGTCGTATTAGAGAAGGTTCAATTGCGGACAGGCGTGTGAACTGCCAAGAGCTAACAAAATGCTATTAGTGGATTTCACCACTTTTGGCTCAGAAGGAGAAATTTTAACAGTGATGAGTGAACAGAGTATGTTGATCTTTTGCTTACATTTTTATACGTTTACATGCAATCATATCAATTGATATGAATATCATTTTGCGAATTTTTGTGAATTCATGCAAAATTGATAACATTATTATTAAATTATGCTATTTTCAAGGTAACATTTGTAGTTAATGGGCAAACGAGCTACTTTTTAAATATTTCTTATCCTTGATAATATAATATAATTTCATATAAATGTATATATGCTATATACATATATGATATACTATATTATCGTAATATCCTAAAAACATAATATATTAGAATAATAATATATGTAAATCACATCTTTTATCATTTAAAACTTTCATACGCATCTATCCTGCAGATATGTATGTATCTAAGTACAAATCAATTTCAAACCAAGATACTATCAAGCGCGAGTTACATTCCTATACTCTAAACACCTTGTAATAATATATACTTATGTATGTATATAGTAAATGCTTAATAGCTTACTAACATAAAATTAGGTTCCAAATTAGGCTTAGTTGTGGAATAAGAGAGTGAGCGTATTTCGGGTATGCTAACGCCAACTCAACTAAAAACATAAATATATACATACATATATATATAAATAAGTATATATAAGTAAATAAGCTAATGTCGAACGATAATACAGTTAAGCCTAATATTAGAAGCGAACTAACTAAGAATGTACAGTTAGCATTAGAATAAGGAGTATGTTAACTAATAAGGACTGAAAATTTAGTTAGTCTTAAGATTCACTTCAATAAATACGGTTGTCAAAAAAGGCCGAAGCTTTTTATTTTGTAAACCATAACTCGCGCGCTTCTTTTTATGTACGTACACACATATGTATGTATGTATGTACGTATGACATTCTCACACAAATAATATATGCGTACGCATGTAAATCAAAAAATACAAACATTCTTCTGGAAAAACAACAATCGTATCAAACATCATCATACATACTTATATGCGTACACATGTATGTAAATATGTGCGTATGACATTCCCACACCAAAAATGCATACACAACATACATACTTACATATATCCGTTCACATGTAGATATGTCACCCGCAAAATTGCAAATATTGTTCTACAAAAACAACAATCGTTTGAAAAAGCATCAGAAACCTATATGGCAACCAAATTGCCGACGTCAAAATTTATAGTAAATTACACAACAACAAAATTTGCATTCATGAACGCAAACGTACTTTTAAAAATCATATTCGATTCATTCATAAAAGCAGACGCCATTACATCTCCCCGAGCATGCCTTGCCTACAAGCGTCTTTTCGCAACGATTTCAAAAGCTAAAATTTATAAATTGAATATATTTCTGAAATGTATGAGAAGAAAAAAGTGACAACCCCGCAAATATAAGTATTAAAATATATTAGAATAAAATTGACAATATAGTTTATTTGTCGATTTTCAAGTGAAAAAATATTTCAAAGAAAATAATCAATATTTCTCTGATTTATGTGTACAGTCAATCCCGGTTAAGTAGTACTCCACTTAAATGAAAATCAAATCCATCCCTCATCACTCTTAACAGAATATATCTTGCTGCTTCTCACGGTTTGTTTTTTGAAATATAGAAGTTATTGTTTTATAGCCCTGACAGACGACGGCGCTAATATGCATTAGCGGGCTTAATTTACATTTACTAGAGCATTTGACCCATGTTAATGCAAGTTTGTAATGCACAAAAATTTAGTGAATTTGGCTGAATTTACTAAATTTGAGTAGGCAACACTGCCCAAAAATAGCTAGTTTCTGCTATTGTTTGACAGATTTCGCTTGAAATCTGCCGCCTTGTTTGTGTTTACAGCTTCAGAGGTAAACAGTTTTTATATTGCTAATTAAATTATGTGCAAGTATATTAACAAAAACAAATTTTAATATTTTTAGATGGCAGAAAATAAACAACGCACAGTTTTCCAATATTCTTCTCTTTTTCGCACACTTTTATTTCACTTTTTTTTAAATAAATAAACAAATTTCACTATCAGCTGTCCAAATGCACACGTCTGCCGTCTGTCACCATAAAATTTCAATGCGCATTAGCGTTGCTTAAGGCGCATTAATTTGCTCGTCTGTCAGGGCTATTAAGTATACCATAATATATTTTTATTTTTAACAAAATAACTGAAATATTTTTACGCAGCTGCGTCGATATGTATGCAAGCTCACGCACAAACCTACATATTTACGCTGGTTTGTAGGCGGAGCTGTACAGCGGCAAGGGAAGCGGTGACAATCAGCGGCCATTGGCTTATTTTTTTTCGGCACAGCTCAGATTTTCTACCAACAGATTTTGTATGAAACAATGGTTGTATATATTTACATACAAAGTTGCGTGTAGACAAATTTATAAACTAATGCCCAAAGCAAATAAATACATATATAAATACATAATATATATAATACGTATATAACTTAAGAAACCTACATATATGATTTATAATTATATTATTTAAATATTTAAGTAATAATACAAATATGACTTTATTATACATATCAAAAGATTTAATGGAATTCTTCATTAAATGGGTCAAATTGCACACATGTACATACTTCTGTAAGCGTACATTGAAATTAGCATCATTTTTCTCATTTAACACTGAAAATGCTCAAATTCTGCTATTTTCGACCCTCCTGTTAAATATTGGTGAAATCCGCTAATAGAAAAGAGTACCCATTTTTTTGTGGTGAAATCCACTATAGAAAAGAGTACCCTCCAAAAAATTAAATATCGTAAATTTGGCAACGCGGTGAACCTTCTCTATATTATACGTTCTCTGTCAATAGTTAAATCAGGGACAAATAAAACGCACTTAGCTTATTTCATATTTTCGAATTGTGTTGCCAATGCAGACAAGAACAATCAGCTGAGATACAATTTAGTTTGAAATTTCAAATTTTTAAAGAGAATATTAATATACTTTACAAATATATTTATTTTATTTATTTGAGGTCTCGAATACAAAAAACTGAAAACAAGTGTTCATATTTCTCTTAATTTTAACTTAATATTCATCCAAAAACCTGTAATTTTTGTTTGTTTACATTTTCATCTGTCAAAATGAGGTTCCTCGCTATTGCCAACTACTTTTTTTTGGAAAATGCCTATCTATTGTGAATGACAAAAAAGGGATGAACTGGCTGAACTGATGAACTGCGGCTAGTTCAATAGACAAGCTATGATAGTTTATGACAAGCCAAGATAATTATGTTGCCTAAGTCTTACACACAAAATAAGCTAATAGCTTAATTTTCTGGACAAATAAAACACGCCTTTTGTGCTTAATGTGTATGTATGTATGAGTGTAGTAACATAAATATTTTCATTGCGATTTAAGAAATGGGGTTAATGATTGGTAAGTTTTATACAACGTTTTAAAACTAAGTATACATACTTCATAATAATGATATTAACTAATTTAGGATGAATTTAACGATTACTTTGAATTTCCTTCAAGAAACAATTGTTGATTAATTGTTTTTTCGCAAAAACCTGAATTGGCAAATACGCATTTTTACTTATTATTAGTACTAGATTTCTTTAGAGCTGTATACTAGCGTAAGAAATTTTACCGCAGGAAAATTTATTTACCATTTCTTAAGCGTTTTTTTATATGAGGTTTTTAAATTTCTTTGAAGAACGTTTTTTTTTTTTTTAATTAATTTAACACTTAAATTAATTTAATACTTTGTATTTTATATCCTCTAACACCTCATTATTACCAATAAAAATAATAAAATATGTTGACCTTATTTCATAATATTTACGAAATTTATGTAAAATTGATTTATTTTTAACCTTTTCGTGTTTGAGTTGCTTACAAAATATAAAAAAAACGACATCTGCTAACTATCAGGGGGGTTACTCTGTAAGGCGTTACGAATAGCAATGCGTTGCGAAAGTGAATTGCGTTGCGAAGGGCAATCGGTACTCTGTAACACTTTTGCATTGCACTGTTTTCCCGTTGACATATTTCCAGTGTAGTTGACATTACTGACCGAAATGAAAAAGAATGAAAACAAAATCAATAACAAAAAAGTGAAAAATTGTAGAAAATTGACAGGCAAACATAATTAAATTTGAAAAGTTTTATATAAATGTAATTTTAAATTAATAAAAAAGGTGTGGATATGGATTCCGTTGTGTTATAGGAGGAAAACACAAAAGATGAACGAGTTGAGCGGACAATTATTAGGGACAAGTCTAATGTGAGGAGTCTTAGTGAAAAAGGTAGGTTTGAATGATAAAGTGTAATGTATGTAATTCTTTAAACTTGTTTGTGCTTCTACTCGTAAATAGTTTCGTGCAAAACTTTCGCTTAAGCAAGGAACCATTCAAATATGTGTTGGATAGCATAAGTAGTGAGCTAAAAACTCCACGCAGGTCTACAGAAATACCCGAAATTGTGAAATTAGCGGCAACTTTAAAATATTTGGCGCAGGGAGGGTATCAACAGTAATTTGGACCATACAGGACTAGCTCAACAAACAGCGTGTGTGTGTTTGAAGTTTGTAAAAACACATAAGTTTTGCAATGTCTTCAGAGGAGAAAAATGAAGCGAAACGAGCTTTTTACTCAATGTCTGGAATTCCAGGAGTAATTGGAGTGGTGGATAGTACTCACATGCAAATGATACGACCGGCAGTGAATGAGCATTTATATTTCAATAGGAAATTAAAGCATAGTATAAACGCTATGGTGGTAAGGCAATTGTTTTTTAATTTATCTTTGTTTTTTTATAAATATTGTTTCATAAGATGATAATAAAAGCCGTTAACGGTCGGTTTGCTGGGGCGTGTCATAATTCACATGTTTGGAATTTGTCAAGCGAGCGCCAATATTTACAAAGCAACTATGTGAATGGAGAAATAAGAATTCGCATTCATGGTGAGCATTCGTTAATTTTACTCGTTAGCTATTATACGAGTGTGCATCAATCATTTTGCTAACTTAATTTTTTTCTTACAGGCGACTCTGGATATCCGCTTGAGAGATGGCTTTTAACTCCATACAGAAATGCTGCTGAAAACTCTGCTGAAAGTTACTACAACGTCAAATTTTCAAAAGCCAGATCCCTTATCGAACGAGTATTTAGAGTATTAAGAGCGCGGTTCCGATGCCTTTTAGCTGCTAGAGAACTACAATATGCCTTAGAAAAAGTGGTGCAAATTTTGAACGTATGTTGTGCTCTTCATAATATTTGCACTCTTTTTAATGTGGAATCACCTGCCAATATAGCAATAGAAGTTGGAGAAGTCGATGCTAGTTATACTGAAACCAGAGATAAAGAGATGTCCAACTCCTCTCTCACTGGAAGTGAGAGAACAATTGCTAAACGTCAAAACCACCTAAACTATGACAGTTGACTGGATTGGGGAAGTTCTGACGTTTAGCAATTGGAAACGAGCGATGGCCAGATTGAAATCTTACCAAAAAAATATGTAAACGGAGGAATTTGTTGCCGCTGTTCAAGATCGCTTATAAAAATTTAAAACAATGAAAATCAAAGAAAATGCGAAATTTAAATATATTTCATGAAACGTTTTGTAATTTGATGCATAATAGAATTAATTTTCAATTATAAATGATTAACAACATTTGATAATTGAGAACTAACAAGCTTAATTCACCTTATTAAGTATTGAAAAATCAAAAGTCAGTTGTTTTAATATACCATAAAATCATAAAAAAGGATTTAAGTAGTTTCGTCATATACATACATATTAAAAGTCCAATATATAATAATTTGCAATCGTAATAAATGTTGGGTGTTTTAATTTAAAATGCCCAAAAATTCTTATTTTGTTCGATCTGGCCATAATGGAAAATGTTATAAAAAAACGCTTATTTTGAGGCGCTCTCACACTGGAATAAGTTGGGCATCCCATTATCCCTGCTGAAACCATAGGAAATGCGAATGAAACCAATAATGCTAAACGTTTAAGGGATCAAATAAAAAACAGTATGATTACTTTATAAACATATAACACTATTTAATAAAGTAAACTTTTTAATTTTTCACATTTATTTGATTAAAATTCACATTAATGATATAAAGCTTTAGTCTCTTGCACATGTGTATACATATCCATATATGATGTCGACTCATCGGTTGTTGTCATCGCCCAAGCCTCTGCACCATACAGCAGGACGGGAATTATGAGCGACTTATAGAGTTTAGCTTTTGTTTGTCGAGAGAGGACTTTGCTTCTTAATTGCCTACTCAGTCCGAAGTAGCACCTGTTGGCAAGAACAATCCTGCGTTGGATTTCTAGGCTGACATTGTTGGTGGTGTTTACGCTGGTTCCAAGAGACGAAATTATCTACAACCTCAAAGTTATGACTGTCAACAGTGATGTGAGAGCTAAGTCGCGAGTGCGACGACTGTTTGTTTGATGACAGGAGATATTTCGTATTGCCCTCGTTCACTACCAGACCCATTTGATTTGCTTCCTTGTCCAGTCTGGAGAAAGCAGAACCAACGGCGCGGGTGTTGAGGCCGATGATATTAATATCATCGGCATACGCCAGCAGCTGTACACTCTTATAAAAGATTGTACCTTGTCTACTAAGTTCTGCAGCTCGAACTATTTTCTCCAGCAGCAGATTGAAGAAGTCGCACGATAGGGAGTCGCCTTATCAGAAACCTCGTTTGGCATCGAACGGCTCGGAGGAGCCTTCCCGATCCTGATGGAGCTTTTGGTGTTACTCAACGTCAGTTTACACAGCCGTATTAGTTTTGCGGGGATACCAAATTCAGACATCGCGGCATAAAGGCAGCTCCTTTTCGTGCTGTCGAAAGCAGCTTTGAAATCGACGAAGAGTCGATTCTTCTTTCACGGGTCTTTTCCAAGATTTGGCGCATGGTGAATATCTGGTCGGTTGTTGATTTTCCAGGTCTGAAGCCACACTGATAAGGTCCAATCAGTTTGTTGACGGTGGGCTTTAATCTTTCACACAATACGCTGTAGTTGGCGCAGATTGTGGGGTCTCCTTTTTTATGGATTGGGCATAGCACACTTAAATTCCAATCGTTGGGCATGCTTTCGTCCGACCATATTTTACAAAGAAGCTGATGCATGCTCCTTATCAGTTCTTCGCCGCCGTGTTTGAATAGCTCGGCCGGCAATCCGTCGGCCCCTGCCGCTTTGTTGTTCTTCAGGCGGGCAATTGCTATTCGAACTTCTTCATGGTCGGGCAATGGAACGTCTGCTCCATCGTCATCGATTGGGGAATCGGGTTCGCCTTCTCCTGGCGTTGTGCGTTCACTGCCATTCAGCAGGCTGGAGAAGTGTTCCCTCCATAATTTCAGTATGCTCTGGGCATCGGTCACTAGATCACCTTTGGGGATTCTATAAGAGTAGGCTCCGGACTTGAAACCTTCTGTAAACCGCCGCATTTTTTCGTAGAATTTTCGAGCATTACCCCTGTCGGCCAGCTCATCAAGCTCTTCGTACTCACGCACTTCAGCCTCTTTCTTTACAAATTTCTTACAAATGCGTCTCGCTTCCCTTTTCAACTCTCGGTATCTATCCCATCCCCCACGTGTTGTGGTCGATCGTAACGTTGCGAGGTAGGCAGTCTGTTTTCTCTCCGCTGCGACACGGCACTCCTCGTCGTACCAGCTGTTCTTTTGCACTTTTCGAAAACCAATGGCTTCGGTTGCAGCTGTACGTAAGGAATTTGAAATGCCGTCCCACAGTTCCCTTATACCGAGTTGTTGACGAGTGCTCTCAGAGAGCAGGAGTGCAAGCCGAGTAGAAAATCGTTCGGCTGTCTGTTGTGATTGCAGCTTCTCGACGTCGAACCTTCCTTGTGTTTGTAGGCGTGCGTTTTTTGCTGCACAGAGCCGGGTGCGAATCTTGGCTGCAACAAGATAAAACACTGGAGACGTGTCTTCCGTCTATCACACCATGATAGATCTGGTTGGTAGTTTTCCGATCCGGAGACAGCCAGGTAGCTTGATGAATCTTCTTATGCTGGAATCTAGTACTACAGATAACCATATTTCGGGCCCCGGCGAAGTCAATCAGCCTCAACCCATTTGGGGAAGTTTCCTCGTGGAGGCTGAATTTACCGACCGTAGTGCCAAAGATACCTTCTTTGCCCACTTTGGCGTTAAAGTCGCCGCTTATTCCACTGACGGATATTTCCATTGCCAGAAGCTCACTAACCTGCTCCTCCAAAGGTGTTAAGGAGCAATGACTTGGGGACCACCACCAGTTCCAGAGATACTTAGTTTGTTCCGCCGCATTTTTGCTTTCAAATGGGTTTTATAATCCGAACAAGCCTTTAAATAATTAAGTAATATGTGCTTCAAAAATCATTTATAATTAATCTTGTTTAGCTTTTCCCATTTCAAAACATGGTGCGATGGTGGCCCCGCAGCACTAAGGTGGCATACCAACTCTTTCCATAAATTATTTGCAGCATTTTTCACGTCCACAGTTTTCAGTTGTCCTTTGGAAAGTTCCGCATGTGTTTTCATATAATTAATTAAAATTTCGAATTGTGTTGGGTTTCTTTGTTTATTTTTAGAATGTTCCCTGTTAAATATTTTTTTTTAATTAAAACTACAAATATGCCTTATAAACTTACATTTTTTGTCCGTTGCGCTTGCCAGTTTCATATCGAATCAAAATTTCGTTAAACGCACAGATTTGACACTCGTTTACGCAATACAGAGTGCTGCCATTGCGAAGGAGTAAAAATAAAATCGCAAAACGCAATTTCCAATGCGCTTGTCACCTTACAGAGTTGCTTTTTTTCATTAACGAGGGTTTTCACTTGCGCAACGCCTTACAGAGTAACCCCCCAGGTCTCAAATTTGCGTTAATATTTTGAGACTAACGCTAGATACTGTTTTACTATGTTCGGACCGACATTAAATACATTTTGAAAACACATTTATATGTTGTGGAATCTAAGTCGTTCGGACCGACAATGTGTGTTTTCGTTGAGTTTTCACTGACAACTATCAATAGCGGCATTCTCTTGCTCTTGCAAGATTGCACGATGACACAAAATGCAAAAATCCTATACCGAAATATGCAAAGCCAAGAAAGCACCCATTGCAGAATCTAGTGATATATGGCGGCACGAAAATGAACATGGGTTTTGGTCTGACATACTTAACAGCCACTGCAAATATTTTTATGCATGTGTTTGTTGTTGTGCCGTTGCACCAAAAGGAAAATTCTGCAATTTCTGCACCGTCCAAGGTTTTGCAAGAGCAAGAGAAAAATTTAATTTTTTTCAAATCTTTTTAAAAATTATCTAAGAATATGCCCCTAAAGTTATAGATGGGAATTTGAAATATTGTCGAAGCTAGAAGGGTTACTAGTTCAAAAACTTCTTTTTTTCAAATTTTTAAAAATTTGAGATTTATACACTCTTTTTTTTAATTTTCGTAGTTTAACTTGAACGTACATTTTTAACAAATATGAATATCTTTGAATTTTTTGTTTCCCATAGAAATTGCGACCTTCATACTGCCCGCCGTCCGACAAATGCACACGCGAGACGCATCGGGCAATTGCTTCCCTAAGAGAGAATATCAAAGAATTCGTATCCAAAAAATTTTCGGGTGATGTTGAAATATATAAAACTATAAACCCAAAAATTTCGCTTCAATCAATTATTTCTTCCCCTCCAAAAAAAACCTCAAGAAATCCATTTTTTAAGCCTCTAAAGTAGGCTCCCCTTAAATATCCGCATTTTTCCCCAAAACTCGAAATTATGACATTTCGTACTTTATTCTTATGTTTTCTCCTATATAAATAAAGATAAATCAATTCGTAACAATAAAATAATTCGATTTCGAACACCTACTGCTCGGTTCGGTGATCGGTTTCAATTCTGATTCCGACAACTATCAGATTCCATAAAACCCCTGAATGTGTTTTCGTTTGACAGATTTTACATGGACGAAAACAGGGCGGTCTGAACATAGTATTTAGTGAATAGTAACTAGCCCCAAATTGAGACTTTACCTCAAAATGTCTCAAATAGTGACTAGGGACTGCTTATAGGGCCCATACACGACACACATGTGCGTTCGATCTGTGTGAATTCGTTTCGCCCATACACGACACACAAATCCATTTTGCGTTCGTTCTTCACACAGTGAAAATGTGCGACAGGCAAGCGGAACATTTCTTCGAATTTATTTCTAATGTAGCACTTTTATCGATTTCTTTGTATTTCGTTAATAAGTTATTCCAACTTTTATTTTTCTCAATTTTATTTTTACATTTATCACTTTTCGTTTGTCGAATTGGCAATTAATTTTTTATAAGATCAATAAATTCCGTTACGAAATCTTTATCAAGGGGGAAGTCTGCTTTAGAAGCTTCAAACAATCGATTTTTTTTTTGCTTAAATCTCTTTAAAACTTATCTAATACTATGTTCGGACCGACATTGAAAACATTTTGAAAACACATTTATATGTTGTGGAATCTAAGTCGTTCGGACCGACAATGTGTGTTTTCGTTGAGTTTTCACTGACAACTATCAATAGCGGCATTCTCTTGCTCTTGCAAGATCGCACGATGACACAAAATGCAAAAATCCTATACCGAAATATGCAAGGCCAAGATAGCACCCATTGCAGAATCTAGTGATATATGACGGCACGAAAATAAACGTGGGGTTTGGTCTGACATATTTATAGCCATTGCAAATAATTTTCTGCGTGTTTTTGTTGTTGTGCCGTTGCACCAAGAGGAAAATTCTGCAATTTCTGCACCGTCCAAGGTTTTGCAAGAGCAAGAGAGTCCCCCTAATATGAGAATATCAAGCGACAGCTGTTTTTTATATGGAATGTAAACAAATATCAAGTGACAATTTAGGGCCGGCAAAATATGTCTTCCAAAAACATCGATTAAACTAGAGCAGGCACCGATTATAATGAGTGGAATGTACAGATTTTACATGGACGAAAACGCAAGTTTTCGTGCGAAACCCAGTTTTTCCCACGAAAACAAGTTTTCGTTGTCGGTCCGAACATAGCATAACAATATTTCCCCAAGGTTATAGATTGGAATTCGAAATATTGTAGAAGCTAGAAGGGAAATAGTTGCCGAGCGTCTAACAGATATAGTATGTATGAGCGCTTGGGCAAAAAGCGAAAACTTTGAAGCGCGATTTCTCGGTTTTTCATTTTACGATTATTCTTAATTGGCGGGCAGGATAGAAATAAAAACTAAACGTCGTATGTAATTAGGGCAAAGTTTATTATCATTGGCATAAAATTATATTCTATTTAAACTAAAAAAAAATTAAGAAAAGTCAAGTTTTAACATATTTTTAAACAACATAAAGTAAAATTTTTTTTGGTCAAAAGCCACTATTTATTCAATTTTTAAAACAATTGTAAAATGTTACACTTTGTTTTGGAATTTTCTTAGTTTAACTAGAAGATAAATTATTAAGAAATATGAATCTTTTTGAATTTTTTGTTTCCGATAGAAATTGCGACCTGCATCCTGCCCGCCGTCCGAAAAATGCACATGCGAGATGCATTGGACAACTGCTTCCCAAAGGCAGAATATCAAATATTTCGTATCCAAAAAATTTGTGAAAGATGTTCAAATACATATAAAACTATAAAGCCTAGAGATTTCGCTTGAATCTATTATTTCTTTCCCTCCACGACACGAGAGAATAATTTGCAATCGAAACAAATGTTGGGTGTTTTAATTTAAATGTTCAAAAATCCTTTTTTGGTTCTATCTGGCCATAATGGAAAATGTTATAAAAAACGCTTATTTTGAAACGCTCTCACACTGGAATAAGTTGGGCATCCCATTATCCCTGGTCCGTGATCTTCACTGTTCGGCGACACGAGAGAAATGAGATTTTGTGCGCACTCAACGCCATACACGACACACAGTCCCGGTGGGACTTTAAATTTCCAAGGGGAATAGTCACCGTCGCTGAGCTTTAAGCGACCGAGGGGGTCGGCAGGTCGCGGATAGCCAGACGGCCTGTAGTAGCAGGTTAGTTGCGAAATAAGTTTAAACGAATAAGCAATCCCCGACGAGAAGCGGGGGGAGTAGAGGTTGCGGTATAAAAGCCAGCAAGACCGTTGAAACTCCTGTGACAGTGGGCGAATCGACACCGCCCCTTTGAAATATGTGTCTCCCGCAACATGCCCTTTGTGTAATAAAAAAATCCAGGCCCAACGGATCCATAATGGGCGACTTCCTGGTCAGCGTCTGTTCACCATGTTAGGTGCGGCTGATTAAATCTACCTGACCGGTACACGACGCAGCATACTGGGAGTCCCTTGAACTCTTCACTCTTACTGAAAGCGGAATTTTAATGAGTAGCCATGCTGAAAAATCTACATCAGAGGCAGATCTGACTGTGAGGACCCCAAATACGGAAGTAGATCCATTCAAACGTGTATCGAGGATAGCTTGATCGCCCAATCAGACGCCCATAATCAGTAAACCGGTGCGAGCGAGGATAGTACACCTCAAGCCAAAGTAGCACAACATCCCGGGGACTACTTCTCTGAACTAGGAAGTGCCATAAAAAGACTGACTGACCGCCGCAGCGGTCTCTAAATAATGAGAGACATGCTTAGTTCTATAGCAAAGCTATATTCAAAAGCCCTGGAGGAGCACACAAGAATGATAGAAGCAAGACGGAAGGTACAGCTCAGAACCGCAAACACGGACCAACACCAAAAAGGCCGCGCGAGGAAATTCAGCCCAAACGGAAAACACCGATTAAAAGGAATAAAACGAAGCACGAAGAGGCACCGAAAAACCAGCAAGCGGAGATCAAAGAGACATCATGAAATAGCCCTGATAAATCCAGAAAAGAAGAAAAAAAGATGACGGCTGGGTAAGCGTCAAGCGCAAGCCACAAAAAAATTGACCGAAAGCCACCCCCACGGCCCGATGCTATAGTCATAGCGCGCTCTGGAGATATGTCCTATAGAGACATCCTTATGAAGGTGACAAAAGAAGAAAATCTGCAGAAACTCGGGGAAAATGTATCGCGTATTCGGAAGACAGCCAAAGGTGAAATATTGCTGGAACTCAAAGAAACCCAAATGGAAAATACGAGCGAACTAAGGGGCGAAATAAGAAAACTGTTAGAAGACCAGGCTCAAATCAAAGCGCTTACCCACGAAGTCACAGTAGAAATTCGGGACCCTGACGAAATCACAACCAAAGAGAACATTTCGGAAGCTATGCGGAAGCAGGTGAAAAAACTAAATAATTTTGATGTGAGTGCGATAAAAAACCTCAGGGCGGCATATGCCGGTACACAGGTAGCGGTAGTAAGCCTCCCTGCGCTGGAAGCAAGGATACTGCTAGATGAGCGAAAAATAAGGATAGGCTGGGTAGTCTGCAGGTTAAGAGAGAAACCTAATTTAAAAAGGTGTTTCAGGTGCTTGGAATATGGGCATCTGGCAGCAGCATGTAAAATTTCGGACGATAAGAGCAAGTGCTGTCTAAGATGTGGCGAAAAAGGCACTTCACACAGACGTGCGACAAGGCTCCCTCTTGTGGTGCTTGCAAGAGCAGGGGAAGGGAAAACTCAAACCACCAAATAGGTAGTAAAAGATGCCCTCTATATCAGGAAGCATAAAAAAATTCAACAAATGAAAGTTATACAGCTAAACCTGAATCATTGCGAAGCGGCGCAAGATTTGCTTCAGCAAACCGTCTTTGAAGAGAAGGTGGACGTAGCAATACTTTGCGAACAGTACAAAAACATAGACAACGCCACATGGGCTTCAGACACCACCCGCAAAGCTGCCATATGGGCATGTGGAGGCAAAGCTTTCCATGAAAAGCCACTATTAGGAAAGCCCTACTTCACACGAGCCAGGATCTGTGGAATCAACTTTTATAGCTGCTATATACCACCGAGTGTCCCGCAAAGCGCGTTTGAGAGGATTTTGGATGACCTGGTACAGGAAATCCTAACAACTACGAATAACGTGGTAGGCGATTTTAACGCTTAACGCATGGGCTGTGGACTGGGGAAGTGCTAGTACGAACAAATGAGGGGACGCTCTTCTCAAGGCCTTTTCATCGCTCGAAGTGGTGCTATTGAATACTGGAAATAGGAACACTTTAGAAAAAAATGGCCGTGGATCTTTGATTGACATCACGTTTGTTAGTAGCCCGTTGGTACGATCAACATGCTGGGAAGTGTCTGACCTCTATACGCATAGTGACCACCTAGCTATCATAATGGAGATCGGAAAATCTAGGAGTAGAATATACACGCACACAAAGATGGTACAGACAAAAGAATGGAAAGCAGAAACGTTCGACGAAAATATCTTTCGACTTATGCTAAATGACAACATCGCAAATGTAGAAGATACAGAACGACAGGCGGAGATATTCAGCCCTATTCTGCATTTCTACTCGAATCGAAATTTTCTCCGATTGGCAACTTTGGTATTCTGCGTTTCGATTCAACTTCGAAAATTCCAATTCTATGTATTCTGCATTGCGATCGTAATTACGTTTTTTTACGTTGAAGTTTTGTCGACGGAAAGCCGTTGTATATTCATTTTCGTGCACTTGGATAAAATAATTTCCTCAAATATGTAAGTAAAACTTTATGATTATAGTTGTAAAAGACATAATGGTGGTGTCCTTGGTTGTTTGTGCTTAAATGATATATTTTGATATGTTTGCAGGTCAAAAGTAACAACGGCAGAGCAATACGAAAAATTGTGTGATATGATGGCCACGAAAAGAGATATTGCGCAGGGCTTCCAAAAGCGACCGAAGGAATAAGTACAGGAGTTTTGGGAGGAGGTTGCAAGGAATTTAAATGCACTTGGCCCACCAACAAAAGATTCCAATACATGGAGGTAAGGTATTACCTACAATTAATTTTAAAAGATTAAGTTAAATCTAACGTTTTCGTGCAGGTCTGGATTGACTAAAAATGCTACATGAAGCGAAAATTATCGCATAACAAAAAAGAAAGGATGAGCACCGGTGGAGGTCCTTGCCGTTTACAACGCATAAGCCCACTTGATGAAAAGGTGATAGCTTTGACGGGTTTGGAATCGGATGATATCCCTTCAACCAGTAGAGCTAGCAGCCAAAATAGAGAGGCGAGAACAGACAAGCAGAGCACTTCTTCATTACTTAAGCAACAGATACAAATCAAAAAGAATTTTATGCAGAGACGAAAAAATTCAATGAAGCTGCCTTTGGTAAAATGGAAGAGGTTACTTCATATTTACGGCACATGAATCGTTCTCTAGAAACTTTGGCGGAGACTGCAGTGAAGCAACTTGAAGAACAGAAGCGACACAATAGAATTAAGGAAGAGCTGGTGAAGGAAAAAGTAGAAATAAAAATGCAAATGCTAAGATTAGATCCAAATTATAAGCCGGATTCAAAGTAGTCATTTTTTAATTGTTAGCCTTTTATTTATTTTACTATTATTCATTTATATAACGAGCTGTGAAATGAAATAAAAACATTTACTTTTTTAATATAGGAGCTGTAAAATGCACTGAATGCAATTGTTTTTATTTAATAGAATAATGTAGGGCATATTTTGAATAATGCATTGCTCTCCTCCTCAAGTAATATCGCTGCCGCTACTGATTCCATGTTAGTGTTTAAAAAAAAACGAGATATAATTTCTTTATTTTAATAAACCAACAATAATTTGTGTATTTTTGCTTTGTTATGTTTCATTTTCACACGTTTCAAGGCAAACAGCTGACTTCGAAAGAGCTACAGCTCTTCCTCTTCTTCTTTCAATCCAATCGTAATTCAGAATACCTATTTTCGATTCAGACGGAGCGTAGAGCGGGAACGTAATCGAAATGCAGAATAGGGCTGATTGGTGAGGCATGTCAGCAAAGCATGTTACGCTGCCATGTGCAGGGAAAAACAAGGCGCTAACGCTTACAGACACCCTGCATACTGGTGGAATAGTGCAATCGACAGCCTGAGAACTGATTGCAACAAAGCCGGGCGTTCCTGCCAGAGAAGACGAAGTTCACCAGAATACGAAAACCTGCAAGAAAGTTTTAAAAGGAAACGCCGTGAGCTCAAGAAAGCAATCAAAAGAAGCAAACTCTCCTATTTCAAAGAGCTCTGCGAAAATGCCGATGAGAATCCATGGGGCGATGCGTACAAAATAGTGATGACAAAACTCAAATTAAGCAAAGGGAGAACACCAACCTGTCCCACCCTATAGAAAAACATCGTGGAAACGGTTTTCCCTACGCAGAGGAACGAAGGACCTTTATTATCAAATATATCTACGGTAATAGATGCACCATCGGTCACCGACGATGAAGTGATAGAAGCAGCCAAAAGGTTTGGAAATACCAAAGCACCGGGTCTAGATGGAATCCCCAACTTTAGGGCGGCTATAACACACAAAGCGAGCCCCTTTTCACAGCCCTTTACCCGCTGTTTGCAAGAAGGTGTCTTTCCAAAAATATGGAAGAAACAGCGCTTAGTACTTTTGCAGAAACCAAACAAAACGGCTGGAGAACTAAGTGCGTACCGCCCTCTCTGCATGCTAGACACGCTTGGAAACATTTTGGAGAGAATAATATGCGTACGTCTGGAGAAGCATCTGGAGCAAGAATATCCAGGACTCGCCGAAAACCAATTTGGCTTTCGTAAGCACAAGTCAACCATCTATGCGATCACAAACGTGACAAATGTGGCAAGCAAGGCCATCGAAGGAACGAGGTGGATGTATGGTACGAAAGAATACTGTGCAGTCGTAACGTTTGACGTTAAAAATGCGTTCAATTCTGCGTATTGGCCATACATAATGAGCGCTCTCGAATACAAAAGAACACCGAAGCATCTGTTGAGAATTATCTCCAAATACCTGTCGAATAGGCTGCTACTTTATGATACCGATGAGGGACCAAAACAGTACAGGGGGCGGGAAAAGTACCACAAGGCCCAGTCCTAGGTCCACTGCTGTGGAACGTGTTATATGACGGAGTGCTTCGACTACCATTAGAAAGAGGGGTCCAAATTATCGGGTACGCCGATGACATTGCGGTAACGGTGGTAGGAAAAGAAATCAGTCAAGTAGAAAGTTTATGTGAAGACACCACTTTAAGAATAAAAAGCTGGCTCACGGCAAAAAAGCTCCAACTAGCAGCCCAAAAAACGGAAGCAGTGCTAATTACACTGTGGAACATTTTTGGGATTATTGTCTGGGGGGGTGAGAAATTCCAAGTCAGGGTGATGGTACTAGGTCAGTATAGTAAAACCCTCAAAGGGTTTGGCGTTCGTATGTGTCAGTTTTTTTTTATGACCTTTTAAATTTTTTCCTTATCTTGATGTTTTTTCGCTTACTTGTAACATTTTGGCAAAAACGTAGTTTTTTTTTCAGCGAAGATTCCCCCTTCGAAACAAAAAAAAAACACAACACACATGTGCGCGCACCGATCGTAAAAAAACGAACATTTTCGCGATCATGAATCGGTACGCGCACAAGCCCATACACGAGTAAACAGCATGCGCACACATATCGATCGAACGCACTTGTATGTCGTGTATGGGCACTTTTACTGAATTCCACTATTATTTAGTTTATTGAAAAATTTGTAACAGTTTCTACAGTTCCATATCTATTGTGATCTAAAGCAATGACGATTCTAAAAACTATTGTGAATTAAAAACCAATTACCATCAGTTTGCCATCGTAAGTCATAATCATGGTATAAAGGAGTAGGGAAAGTCCCATTCACAATAGAAAAAAGAGCCATTCACAGTCCTTAACCTACCCCTCAAGTGTACGTTCACAATAAAACATCATGGCCACCTCTGGTGAATAAGGGTGGCGAGAGGTCAAAACGGGTTGCAGAAAGCGAAAATGCTATAATATAAAATTATTATTAAATAAATAAATAAATAAATAAATAAATATGCTATATATTTTTAAGTTAATTTATTCATGGACAAATTGAAAATTATTTTTGATAATGAGTGTACCAAAGAGAGATAACTATTGTGGAAAAATTTGGTATTACATATCATAATAATTCGTCTGAACAGTAAAATACAATTTTTTACTGTAAGATAAATCAAGAGATAATTATAATAATCATGTTTTCTGAATTTATGTAAATTCAATTTTGCTCAAAACCTACACAACAGCTTAATAAAGCTGACCAGCAGTATCGGTATCCTAAGCGCAATTGACAATAGCTCGTACAACATCCGAATGTGCTCACCGGAGTATTTGCTCTTCAAAAAGTTACTTCCACCTTCAAACACAAAGCTCATTGGTTTGGGACTAGCGTTTAAAGCAGACAAATAATCAAACGTTCTACACCAGCTTCTTTGCTGATTCTATAAAAAAAAATAAAAATTACATGGTAAATCTTTTGAAATAAAGTTTAATTTTAGCTTACCTAGCAATGCGACGTGCACCTTCCACAAGCACGTCATTGAATTTAAAATTTTGTCTCGCATTCACGACCAACTAAGTTCATAAATACATTTGAGTACTTCACAGCATCGCGAATCGCTTTTACATCTCTTAAATCATAAAATTGGAACATCACCTGACCCATTACGCAGCAGTATTAACGAGGCCATGTTTAGTTATTCCGTACTTTTATTGGAATAAAATCCCAACCCGATCTGTTATTTATCGTCTCAAGGGAAATTTGCACACTTCTTCCAGATTCAAATAACTAAATAAACCATCGTAAAGCATTTAACCATGAAATAAACTCAAACAAATTATCTTGCAAAAACCTTCGTTACGATGGCAAAAATGTAAATATGGCTGTGAATGAGCATAATCTGGACCCCACTATTCGGCATGGTTGCTTATTTGTTCGTAACATTTTTCTGTGGTGAACATTTATTATTGTGGTAAGTTAAAAAGAGGCATAAATAAAAAACTTAATTTTTCATGTATTAGCTCATATTGTTCTCATCTTTAAGAATATATATTAAAATAAAAGGATTTTCTTTTGAAAATATATTAAACTTTTATATATAACCAATATTTTTGGGACAACTTTTTCATAAATTTTAAGAAAATAACAGAATGCAACCATTTTCCGGTCAAAAGTCAGCCATCTTGATTAAAAGTCGGCCATCTTGGATACCAATAGAAACTCAACCCCGGACTACACTTGACGTTCCTACATTGGCACCTCTCAGCTGTGCCTTTGTTTACATAACATCACCTGATAGTGACCTTACTCCTCCTCTACCATGGTCATAATGCCAATCACCGTATAAGATTGACGTACTACGGGACAAGAATGTTAGAATATAAGATTACGACGACCGCCATTACGAAACGTCATAGTTCCGTGTTGAGAAGAACAAGAGTGAAAAACTGTCAAATGGCTTGCAAATTGTTAACAGAAAAGTAAACACTTTTGTAAATTCGCAAAATATTATTGTTTCGATTTTAATGGAAAGTTTTAGTGAAGCGATTGAATATTGTTGAGTGAAAAGATTTAAATCATTTCTAAAGAAATATATCGGCCTATTGATAATAAAATTGTTTATTAAGTTGTGATTCAAATGGAGAAGACGTTTCTTGTGTTGTATATAAATATATACATATATTATAAGTTCAGATGTATGAAATTATGATAAAAGAATTGTGAAATTATATTGAAGATATATTTGTAACATATTTATCATTTCTTTTGCAAAATAACACCCATTTTTTGGCAACTTTTAAATCGGCCGGAAAACTGAAAAAACTCGTTTTCGATCCTTTAATTGCATAATAATTATTACAACAAGCCACTGCACATTTCATTTTAAAAAATTAATATATTTATGCTTAGAAATTTAAATAAATACAACAGTACAATTTCTCTGGTTTTCTTCATTTGAACAATTTCCACACATTACTCTATTTATTGTGGATGTGCCTAAAACTAATTATATCTTTTCTCGCAACAATATTCTAATTATTCCACTGAAATTTTTCCTGCAAAGACGAATGAATTAATATTATTTTGGGAATTTCCAAAAATGTTTACTTTTCTGTTTACAATTTGCATGCATTTCTATGCTTGTTCTTCTCAACGCAAAACTGTTACGTCACGAAATTGTTGCACAATGTATTTTTTGTAAGAATTGTCACGAGCTAAACCGAAAAAAACTAACGGTTAACTAGTGTCGTAATCTTATATTCTATGATTCTTGCTACGGGATTTTCTTTCGTATGTTTGCCGAACCGTACACGGATGTAACGATTCGATCCCAGTGTTACCTTATCGACATCTTTTGTTCCTGACCTAACATACCTATTTTATTCCCGAAGTCATGGAACGGTAATACCAAAGTTTCCCAATTTTTTTGTAAAATATTCTGTTAAAAACATGCATAAATAAATTTAAAAAAAATAAAGTAAACATATTTTCTATAAAGATTTTTAATGTATTCAACTGTAAAATTCACAAAGTAATATGGATAACTGCTCTCGAACAGTTTCCTGATTTTAACAGTTCTACCTACTAAATAAGGGTTGGTATCCTGTTGTCGCTGGTGTACTCTCGCAAATATAGATGCTTAAAGGTGTAAAGTCTTTAGCATAACCTATATAGCATTTTTCGTTGCATTCGATGTTGTAATTCTCCCCGTCTTATCATAGTATGTATTACTTTCAAAATTGCCCGTTCGTCATATTTCTGCCGTAGAAAATCCTGTTGTAGAGAAAGCATTATAGTATTATTTTTGTACATGTCAACAAAAACACCAACCTGAACCACATTTTGTTCAGAAACTTGAGAGCCAATAGCAAAGCGTCGTTTTAACTGCTTTTCAATTCTATTCAATGTTTCCTGGTCTTCTTCTGTGGCGAATCCTTCCACACCAGCCAAGCAACCAGTCATTGCAGCGTCTAAGGTAGAAACCTGAAACAGCCTGAGGGCTTCATTGACATGCTCATCTGTTGCAAAAGGAAGTAGCCTCATTTTTGCCAAAGACTCGGAGATCCGAATAATGGCCTCCAACTGACGAACAGTAATTGGAATACTTAAACGTTTGTCAGCAGATTTTTCTTGTTGCCCTGCTCCACTTCGCATTAATACATATCGACTTTTCAGTTTATCACCTGCATCTTCACTTAAGCGCGGTCCACAATGCGTGCGGCAATAATGAATGTATTTTTTAAATGTTGATAATGAAATCTCTCCTTCTGAACGTTCTACTGGTATGTTCTTATTAGACGACAAATGAACATTAATTATATGCTTTGCCATTGTAATATCTCTTGTTTCATCATGTACATCCTTCACTATGAATATCATATCAAATCGAGACAATATAGTTGGCATAAAGTCAATATTCTCTTCTCCTTTTGTTTCATCCCACCGACCAAAAATTGAATTTGCAGCGGCTAAAACTGAACAACGTGAATTCAGTGTTGTAGTTATACCTGCTTTCGCTATAGATATCGTTTGCTGTTCCATGGCTTCATGTATAGCAACGCGATCATCTTCACGCATTTTGTCGAACTCATCTATGCAAACAACTCCGCCATCAGCTAGTACCATGGCACCGCCCTCCATTATAAAATTTCGCTGACCGTTCACAAAAAATATAATTTTACTAAAATACTTTAATAATTATAAAAAATTAGTTTACCGTAGAAGGATCCTTTATTACAGAAGCAGTCAATCCTGCAGCGCTTGATCCTTTCCCAGAAGTATACACTCCAATGGGAGCAACTTTTTCCACAAACTTCAAAAGTTGTGACTTCGCAGTACCAGGGTCGCCCAATAATAACACGTTGATATCTCCACGCCTACAAAGACCATCAGGTAAGCGTTTACGAGATCCTCCAAATAACATACAAGTTATAGCTTTCTTGATATCTTCAGAACCAAATATACTAGGGGCCAATGATTTTGATAAACGATCATAAATATCGGGAGAAGCTGCCAATCTCCGGAATACCTCTTCTTCCTCTACTGTGACATTACTATAGCGTGATATAGCACCAGAACCTTCCGAATCTACTTTTATACCGACAACGCGCATATAAGGAGCACGAACTCCTACAACAGCTTTTTCGCGACCATCTTGTCGAGATGGTTTTCCAACTTTCCTTATAGAATAAATACCTTGGATAAGCGCTCTATTGCCAGGTACTACACGTTCGCATAATGATCTTTCACAAAACAACTGCAAGTGACGAGGTATTTCGCCTTGTGGCACAAAATCCGGTAACTCCTGTAACTTTAAAAGTTGAAAATCTACACATTTACATTTATCAGGCATAATAAAAAATGGGTCCAAGGGGCATTTCGGACGACCAGCCTGCTCAGATGTGCATTTACGCGGAAGGGTAAAACCTTCCAAACCTGCATTTACTTTTAAATTAGGAATGACAGTGTTGCATGATTGACACATTATTGACATTCGAGTTGCCTTAGCTTTAATACCTGATGCCGACACAATAATGCCAGCAATTTTTACCAATTTTGATACACTATCAGACTTCAATTCACGCACGTTGGTGGGATTAGCATGAGAAGAAAGTAATATTTGGATATCATGCACATTTTCTTCATGTTCTGGCCTTGGTGAAGTTATCTCATCAGCAAACTCACGAGCCGCTTCTTCGAAAAGTTGCAAATGCTCAGTCGGCTGCTTGTATAGTTTATCTGCTAAAACTTCGTCGAAACCTATTAAATCTTCAATTTCAACTTCAAGAAAATATCTTGAATTCAAGTAATTGCGCTTCAAAGAATCTCTAAATGAAAATGAAAAATTGTAGATATATTAAACATAAATTATAAACACCAACCTGTATTTGTAAAAAAAGTTGTCCTCGCTGAAAGTGCGGAGGAATTCTTTATACTTTCTTTTGACCGCTTGCATGTTAACTTGTGACCCATCTTGCTGACTTTCTCCACTGAAATTGTCGGAAAAAAAGACGCCTGCTTCATCAAAACCTTCCATTTCGCACAAAAAGTTTTAAAACTGATTGCAAAACTAAAATGTTTTTGGGATTTTCCTGGCGCCAAAAAAAGTTCAGGTTAAAAATAATCGATAAAAAAATTCAAATTTTCGTTATCAAACTTCAAACACAAACATAGCACACATGCACAACACCACTTGGTACATTACAATGTATCTCGACAGGCAAAATTTTAATATATACTAACAGTATTCCAATACGTATTGCCTGCCAGAATGATAGAAACAAGATTGCGCAATAACGAGTTAAAATTTTGTTCGTTCTGCGCATCTACGTCACGGTTGACCAACGTACAATCAGCTGATTTTCAGTTGCTTGTTTTTCTTTGAAATAAAAATCAATTTTGTATTGTAGGCATACAAAAACATGAATATCATCAAAAGTTAACATCAATATAAGTGAATATTAATAAAAGATATCAATATACATAAGTGAATATTTTATAGTGAACATATACCTACATATTCATTTCGTTGTATTATTAAATTTTATCTCTTTGCAGTGTTTGTTTCAACTATATACATTTATGCAAATAAAAATATTCAATATTTTGTGACCAACTATCAATCTATTGTCTTATTTAATTTTCTTATTTTGCTGTACATATTTTCAATTAAGTTTTTATTTAAGGAACGAATCCTAAAACACATTCTAGCTCCGAAAAACAATTTCGGGGTTGTCTTTACCAAGTTTGTGACTGATGTACCCTGCCAAATTTTCAAGCCCGCCGTTGTTGAGAATCTTCAAGTCATCATATTTTTCAATTGGGTCAGTGGAATTTAGATCAACTGACACTCGTTGCAAAATATTACCTGCAAAAATATAATAAACATACATACATGCGTATTAATAAATGGAGTAAATTGTTAGTTAAGATTATTATTACAATTCGGATAAGAAACAGTGGTTAGTATGCAAAAACTTAGTTTGTATGTAAGTACATATTTGCATTTGTTAGCATCAATACATTTTTATATAAGAATGTTTTCTGTAGTTTTAGGTTTATAATACTATGTACGTTTAATATTTTGATAATTACCGGTTAGAGATAAGTACCCTGCAAGACGGAGGTAACAGATTGCACAAACACATTGAAACATTTTCAGCTGTTCACTAACACTGTTACATTTTCTGGAATTTTCAATTGAATGGGAGAATACGTAAGTAAGATAGAGAAAAACTATCGACATTCTAAACATATTGTAATATTAACTTGCTAGAATAGGAGAGACGAATGCCCAATTTTTCAAGAAGAAGAAAACGAAAAGCGCAGTTTATTTTGGATTTTAAAGAGGTAAGTTCGTTACTTGATAATTTGATACTTTATAATTAATTTATATTATTTATATATACATATGTATATTATTAATTTCTTTTGTATAGAGAAACTAAAAGGCTTAACTAGGAGAAAAAGGTAAGCATTGTGAATTGAATGTTGTGTGTATAATTAAAAATTTTAATATTACAGAAAACATTTGGAGGATTCAAGTATCGGGTGATTTTTTAAGAGCTTGATAACTTTTTTTTAAAAAAAAAACGCATAAAATTTGCAAAATCTCATCGGTTCTTTATTTGAAACGTTAGATTGGTTCATGACATTTACTTTTTGAAGATAATTTCATTTAAATGTTGACCGCGGCTGCGTCTTAGGTGGTCCATTCGGAAAGTCCAATTTTGGGCAACTTTTTCGAGCATTTCGGCCGGAATAGCCCGAATTTCTTCGGAAATGTTGTCTTCCAAAGCTGGAATAGTTGCTGGCTTATTTCTGTAGACTTTAGACTTGACGTAGCCCCACAAAAAATAGTCTAAAGGCGTTAAATCGCATGATCTTGGTGGCCAACTTACGGGTCCATTTCTTGAGATGAATTGTTCTCCGAAGTTTTCCCTCAAAATGGCCATAGAATCGCGAGCTGTGTGGCATGTAGCGCCATCTTGTTGAAACCACATGTCAACCAAGTTCAGTTCTTCCATTTTTGGCAACAAAAAGTTTGTTAGCATCGAACGATAGCGATCGCCATTCACCGTAACGTTGCGTCCAACAGCATCTTTGAAAAAATACGGTCCAATGATTCCACCAGCGTACAAACCACACCAAACAGTGCATTTTTCGGGATGCATGGGCAGTTCTTGAACGGCTTCTGGTTGCTCTTCACCCCAAATGCGGCAATTTTGCTTATTTACGTAGCCATTCAACCAGAAATGAGCCTCATCGCTGAACAAAATTTGTCGATAAAATATTCCGGCCGAAATGCTCGAAAAAGTTGCCCAAAATTGGACTTTCCGAATGGACCACCTAAGACGCAGCCGCGGTCAACATTTAAATGAAATTATCTTCAAAAAGTAAATGTCATGAAACAATCTAACGTTTCAAATAAAGAACCGATGAGATTTTGCAAATTTTATGCGTTTTTTTTTTAAAAAGTTATCAAGCTCTTAAAAAATCACCCGATATATTGGGTACAACAAACAAATAAGAGAGTAAGTTTTAAATTAGTAAAGCTAAATAGCGCATATTTATTTCAAATATGTAATTTGTACTTTATATCTACATATATATGTATGTACATATATACATACATACATGTGTAAATGTAAAAAATTTAAAATCTAAATTGAAACGAGTTGTGCGGTTACAATTATAATTGTGCCGACTTTAGAATACCGTCCCAGGATTTCGGGAATAAAATGGGTATTGTCGGATTGAGGAGGTTTTTCAGAATTAGTGAAGTGCTAGTGAACATAAAAAGCGAAATATATGTAAGTGTAAAATTAATTTACACCAGAAAACTTCTTGATCATTTCATAAGCGATTTTTTATATGAAGTTTTTGCTTTTTTTGAGAGCTGGAAACCCACCTTTAAACGCAAATATCTCGAATATTTAAATTCTTGAACTGGATAATCTCCTCCATAATTAAAAATGTTCATTTGTTCGTCCAAGATATCTGTTCGCATGCAGAATATCTAAAATTGTTTAAAATAAAAACAACATTAGTGTTTCATCATAAACATACATATACGCATTTCTGCTCCTAAGCAGGATTTTAAAAATTAAATTAAAATTAAACTTTTTCAAGCTTCAAGCAAATGAGGAGTGTCTTTTCAAAAAAGGATATTTACATTTTAATTTTTTTAAACTATTTATATAGTCTTTTCTTTAGTGCTGAAATACACAACTTCTTTACTTGGATGTTGATCTCAAAAAGATATGTCGCAAGTAAAAAAGGGTTAAATTATGTGTCCTAAACATAAATACTATTTTTCGGTAAATCAGTAAATATTTCCCTTATAATGTTTTCTCATTTTACAAAAATTAATTAAGAAATAGATATTCTCTTTTAAAAAGACACTTCTCAACTATATTTTCCTCCTGCAATATACTATTTGTAAGTATTTACAAATCAAAAATCTTTATCAAAGTAATATTTGTTGCTATATTGTATTTTTTAATTAAACGACCACTTAATATTTTTAATTTTATATAATAATTATATAATATTTTTTTTTTTAGTTTTCGACGTGGATCCTATCAATCAGTTAAGTTTTAGTTTTAAATAATGAATAAGAAAACCTTTTCAAACCTCTTTGCGCTCCTCCAGCAGAACCATCAGAAATTGTGGTACCGTCACCATCGTCTGGCGGCCATGCAGGTATAATGTATTAATATATAAATATATTAGTATTTGTTTTATAAAAATACATTTATGTTTTTCAGATATAATCCAGAAGCTGAATGCTATTGAGACCCGTCTCACTGCCATTGAGAAGTCCCTAACAGACAAAGTAAGTAACGCAGTATTACAGTACCAAATTAAAACAGAAGCTAATTTTTATATTTTAATTTTCTAGATGCCAGTGAAGGCCGAGGTGCAGGCGCAAAGTAAATTATTGCGCAAATGCCGCGTCATAGCGGCAAAGACGCACCATTCAATTAGCCGCATCACCGGTGATTTGGAGGACGAGCATTACGTGGAGCTCGCTTCGAAACTGCCCATGTCATCGGAAGAGCACGTGCGCTTCGTGGAAGACAAACTTTCCCAAAAGGAAAGCACGGATGCTATGGTAAATATTTCGTTTTTAAATATTATGCGATTGTAATATACTTTACTGTAATTTTTTTTACAGATGCGGCTAATATTGAAATCAAAGGGCGCAAAAGGCAGTGTGGACGGCGTACTTCGTGGTTTGTTTTCAGACGATGTAATCATTATTTCCTGACAAGGATAAAAGCAGTATATGTGGGGAGCTCCGGAGATTTGTGGCCTTAAGCCACAATCGTTTTAAATAGAAGAAACATAAACTAAGGGCTAAACTAATATAAGTTTTTATTATTATTACTTATATATATTAGTTTTAAGTTGTAAATATTAGTTTTAAGTTGTACATATTAGTTTTAAGTTGTATATATTAGTTCTAAGTTGAAGTGTCTAATTTTACTTTTAAAAATATGAATTTTTACAATTATAATTTTTATACTCAAATAACTTGTATATAATTTTTCTGCCGAATGCAATAATAATAGGCATATTATTAATTTAATTAATATCTGATTTTGATTTTATTATTAAATAAAGCAAAATAATTAAAAAAATGACTTTTATTTAAAATAATTGAATTTGCTAGAAGTAACAAATGGGTAACAGAAATGCTTGTTCCTGCTAACATGATTACATGTTAAAGGTAACAAACTGATAACCAAAATAATAACACTAACAGATATTCGGGTAACAAATACTTTTTGTTATCAATAACACATAGGTAAGCTTTGCGCTAACGAAAGAATTTGTTACCCGTAACATACTGTGAAGAGATTTGCTAACAAATGTATGTATTCTTTTAGAACAAGGCAGCATGCGATATTTGCCATTGGTTAGAGCGAGATAACCATTGAACATTAAATAGCTATGTGTTACTTTTTTCCCACTCTCTGAACAAAAGTAACAAATATTTTAACGAATGCAAAAGTGAACAATAACAACTCGTTTACACGTTTGCTAACAACTACCCGTCTTGCAGGGTAATTACCTTCGAAATCTGCCCTGCAAGACGGGTAGCTGTTATTAGACGTATAAGCGACTTGTTATTGTTCACTTTTGCATTCGTTATAATATTTGTTACTTTTGTTCAGAGAGTGGGAAAATAGTAACACATAGCTGTTTAATGTTCAATGGTTATCTCGCTCTAACCAATGGCAAATATAGCATGCTGCCTTGTTCTAACAGAATACATACATTTGTTAGGAAATCTCTTCACAGTATGTTACGGGTAAACAATTCTTTTGTTAGCGCATAGCTTACCTATGTGTTATGGATAACAAAAAGTATTTGTTACCCGAATATCTATTAGTGTTACTATTTTCGTTATCAGTTTGTTACTTATAACATATAAACATGTTAGAAGTAACAAGATTATTTGTTACCCATTTGTTACTTCTAGCAAATTCAATTCATTTAAATAAAATTCAGTTTTTTCTTTATTATTTCTCTTTATTTAATAATAAAATAAAAATAATCAAATATTTACTTAAACTAATAGCGAGCTCTACGTAATGATCGTCCTCCATGTGACCGGTGATGCGGCTAGTTGAATGGTGCGTCTTTGTTATACGCATCCAAATGCTCCAAATGATTTCTGTAATATTAAAAATTTTAATTACACACACGACATTCAATTCACAATGCTTACCTTTTTTTCCTTGTTAAGCTTTTTCGTTTTTTCGTTTACTCTATATAAAACAAATTAAAAACAAATATATTTATATATAAGAAATTAATTATAAAATATCAAAATATGAAATAACGAACTTACCTCTTTAAAATCCAAAATAAACTGCGCTTTTCGTTTTCTTCTTCTTGAAAAAATGGGCATTCGTCTCTCCTATTCTAGCAAGTTAATAATACAATATGTTTAGAATGCCGATAGTTTTTCTCTGTCTTACTTACGTATTCTCCCATTCAATTGAAAATTCCAGAAAATGTAACAGTGTTAGTGAACAGCTGAAAATGTTTCAATGTGTTTGTGCAATTTGTTACCTCCATCTTGCAGGGTGGGGTGTTGTCGACTTCAACATTTCCTTCATCTGTAATCGATCCTTCGTTCTGACCAAGTATATAGGAACGTAGATTATGCTTGAACTCCTTCCTGTCAGGGTGATCGTGAAGACCGCCTTTTAACCTGATTACGCCAAACAAGTTTTCTAAAACGTCCAGGTTTAAACGAGACTCCATCCTTTTCTACCTTTCATTAGCCTCTGCAGGAGTTAATCTGGTTAACGAGAGAATAGCGCTAGGTAGCAACTTCGTTAGACTCCTCGAACTTAAACCTGCAAGAGCGTTTGGTTATAAAAGTAAAATTGTTGTAATCAAAATGCTATAATTACCCATTTCAAACTGCAAATTTTTTTCGAAGGCTTCGGGCGCAAAGTGCACAAAAATGAATCCACTGTTTTAGTACTGTTTTATCCTAAGGGAAATGGAAAAATCTCCATTTCGTTGCACTATTTTTAACATTGTTTTTATTACATCCGAACACTGCGCAACTTATTTTACAAAATATAAAATTTCACAATTAATACTACACGCGAAAATACAATTCGAATTCACATTCAAAGGCGCGGGCGAATAATAAGTCAACCGTGACGTCAGCAAGAACAGCTGACTGAAAACAAACATGCGCATTGCGTAATCTCTTTCTCTATCACTCTTGTATTGCCTGTGGAGACTCCATATTGCTTATGGAATACAATACATAAAAAATAGTATGCCATATATGCATGCCAAGAATGATAGAATACAAGATTACGACGACCGCCATTACGAAACGTCATAGTTCCGTGTTGAGAAGAACAAGAGTGAAAAACTGTCAAATGGCTTGCAAATTGTAAACAGAAAAGTAAACACTTTTGTAAATTCGCAAAATATTATTAATTGTTTCGATTTTAATGAAAAGTTTTAGTGAAGCGATTGAATATTGTTGAGTGAAAAGATTTGAATCATTCCTAAAGAAATATATCGGCCTATTGATGATAAAATTGTCTATTAAGTTGTGATTCAAATGGAGAAGACGTTTCTTGTGTTGTATATAAATATATACATATATTATAAGTTCAGATGTATCAGATGTATGAAATTATGATAAAAGAATTGTGAAATTATATTGAAGATATATTTGTAACATATTTTTAACCTATCGTCAACGAATTCCAAATAAAGTGAATGATTAAATCAATTGTGTTTATGATATTTCAGTCTTTCTTTTTGTGTACATAAACAGATATTTATGTCAGTAATAATTCTAATATAAATATGAAAATAAATTAACTTAATCTATAAAAAAGAGGATTTAGTATTAAATAATATCTTTTGCAAAATAACACCCATTTTTTGGCAACTTTTAAATCGGCCGGAAAACTGAAAAGCCTCGTTTTCGATCCTTTAATTGCATAATATTTACTACAACAAGCCACTGCACATTTTATTTTAAAAAATTAATATATTTATGCTTAGAAATTTAAATAAATACAACAGTACACTTTCACTGGTTTTCTTCATTTGAACAATTTCCACACATGCTACTCTATTTATTGTGGATGTGCCTAAAACTAATTATATACATATTTTCTCGCAACAATATTCTAAACATTCCACTGAAATTTTTCCTGTAAAGACGAATGAATTAATATTATTTTGGGAATTTCAAAAAGTGTTTACTTTTCTGTTTACAATTTGTATGCATTTCTATGCTTGTTCTTCTCAACGCAAAACTGTTACGTCACGAAATTGTTGCACAATGTATTTGTTTTTGTAAGAATTGTCAAGAGCTAAACCGAAAAAAACTAACTGTAAACTAGTGTCGTAATCTTACATTCTATCATTCTTGTATGCATGCATTGAACTGTAAACAGTTTGTCAGTTCAGTTCCATGAAAATTACGAAGAGGCAAGACAGCTCAGTTACATAAGTATGTACCGATGACAGTTTTATTTCAGTAATTTTAAATTTAGTAGTGCGAGTATTAAAACTGTTGTGTTATATAATATAAATAAGGTACGGAATAATAAGTTAATTTTCTAAATAAATTAATATAATTTTGTAATATATGAATATTTAGTTAAATATTAATTGGTAGAAAACTTATGCAAAATGGATTGGGGATTCTTAACCTCGCATCTTATAGGGCATCCTGCTGATCCAAGAGCCTTGGGTCCATAGAGGAGAGGTTAAAGGCCTCAAGTTGGAGTGCAACAAGGTAATCTGGGATCTCTCTAGCGACAGACCTAGGGCTTGCGTAGTGGTCAGGAATAACATTGAATTCTTCTGTATTTCAGAGTTCCTGACGCAGGATCTGGTGGCGGTGCAAGCCAGGGACTTCGAAGGCAAGGACTTCGTACTGGCTTCAGCCTACTTTTCAGGGGAGGCATCCACGGCACCCCCGGTAGTGGTGGAAAAGCTGGTGGAGCATTGCCGGAGACTCAAGCTTCCCCTCATCATTGGCTGTGATGCGAACGCCCACCACCTAGAATGGGGCAGTACCAATTGCAACACTAGAGGTGAGTCCCTTTTAGAGTACATATTAGGTAATAGCTTAGCGATAGAGAATGTAGG
Organism: Bactrocera neohumeralis; assembly: GCF_024586455.1. Classification (NCBI taxonomy): domain Eukaryota; kingdom Metazoa; phylum Arthropoda; class Insecta; order Diptera; family Tephritidae; genus Bactrocera; species Bactrocera neohumeralis. Next base: position 5,043,278 of record NW_026089622.1, on the reverse strand, counting down.
GTGTGAGCCCACATTCATAACTATAAGCAGGAGGGAGGTGCTGGACATCACCTTGAGCAATGAGCGCGCAAACGGATTGGTCTCACAATGGAGAGTCTCAACGGAGCCCTCTTTGTCAGACCACAGGATTGTAAGGTTCAGGCTGAAGGTGGAGGTCAGACAACTTCCCCCCAGACGCAACCCTCGGAAGGCGAACTGGGACACCTTCTGTGAGATACTAAGCGAGGAATTGAGCAAGAGGGGGCAGACTGATAGAAGCGTTTCAGCCCCGGGAATTGAGAGTAGGCTAACGGAGCTGAACGGGGCTGTTATCAATGCCTATCATGGCAGCTGCCCTCTAAGAGTGCCCACAGACAGTCGAAACTGCACCTGGTGGTCAAAGAAACTGGCAGACCTCCGGAAAAAAGTACGGAGCCTATTTAACAAGGCGAAACGTACGGGGGTCTGGGAAGAATATAGAAGCTACCTTACCTTATATAGTAAGGAGATTAGGTCTGCAAAGCAGGCAAGCTTTAGAAGGTTCTGCGAAAATGTCTCCTCCACGCCAGAAGCGGCTAGGCTGCATAAAGCTCTGGCTAGAGGTACGACTGACGTAGTAATAGCAATAAAAAGAGATGACGGGACTTTTACGATCAGCGCAGAAGACATAGCTACGGAGCTTCTGCGGGCGCACTTCCCGGAGACTATTCGGGTAGACCAGTGTCTACCCGTGATCAAACACAGGCCATCCCGCGAGGATTGGAGGATAGCCAAGCAGTTGTATACGGCGGACTCAATCAAGTGGGCAATCGCCTCGTTCGAGAGATTCAAGTCTCCGGGACTGGATGGCATCTTTCCAGCGCTGTTACAGCAGGGGGAGCAGTTTTTACTGCCACACCTGGTTCGGCTGCTGCGAGAGAGCCTCGCAACGGCGTATATCCCTGTAGTATGGAGGACAGCGAAGGTGATCTTCATACCCAAAGTAGGAAGGAAAGATTACTCATTGGCGAAATCGTTCAGGCCGATCAGTCTGACTTCTTTCCTACTAAAAACCATGGAGAAGATCGTGGACCATGACATAAGGTCGAAAGCGCTGAAGAGGGTACCCCTGCATGCGGCTCAGCATGCGTACAGAGCGGGCAGATCTACCAGTACTGCTCTGTACCAGCTAACCTCTGAGATAGAGAGTTCTCTGGAGAACGGGGAGGTGATGCTTTGCGCTTTCTTGGACATCGAAGGTGCCTTTGACAACACGTCTCACAGGAGTGTGGCCAGAGCACTGGAGAAAAGAAATGTGGCAGCACCGGTGCGTAGATGGATAGAAGCCGTACTGCGCACCAGAATTGCTGAGACCACAGTGGGAGATAAAAGTATTCGTCTCGGCACAACAAGAGGCTGTCCACAGGGGGGACCTCCACCCCTGCTGTGGAGTCTTGTCGTAGACGACCTGTTAGCAATGCTAACGGACAATGGGATCCGCTGCCAAGGGTATGCGGATGATATTGTTATTATAGCCAAAGGCAAATATGAGGACACTCTCTGCGACCTGATACAAAGGGGTCTAAACCTGGCAAAGGGGTGGTGCAGGGGGGTTGAATTGAACATCAACCACTCCAAGACGACCATTGTCCCTTTCACGAGACGCAGGTCCCTACCCGGCCTCAGGAACCTCACATTAGGAGGCAGAGTGATAGAGATGACCAATAAGGTCAAATACCTTGGTCTCACGCTAGACTCCACTTTGCGGTGGAAGCAGCACGTGGACCTGACCTTGGTCAAAGCAACAAAGGCATTAATGGTGTGCAATCGGCTGGCGGGTAAGTCCTGGGGCTGTAAGCCAAGGATTGTTAGGTGGTTGTACACCATGATAGTGCGACCGATAATCACGTACGGGGCGGTAGCCTGTGCCTCAATAGCGTCGCAGACCTCGGTAGGAATTAAATTATCGAAGCTGCAGCGGCTAGCCTGTGTCTGCAAGACGGGCGCAATGCGCACCTGCCCAACGGCAGCTATGGAGGCCCTGCTTGAACTCACACCGCTGCACTTGGTTATCGGCCAAGTAGCCAAGAGCACGCTTCTGCAAATAACGGCAGAAGGGTTTGGCAAAGGAAAGGTAATCTCGTCCCAGAGCGGATGAGCGGATAGCCATACTTAGCGATAGTCAAACGGCACTAAGAGCGATCTCCTCCTACGAGATCAAGTCGCTGCTAGTGCAGGAGTGCAGAGAAAGGCTGAACAGCCTTGCGGAAAGAAACCAGGTGCACCTAATTTGGGTGCCAGGTCACAAAGGAATAGCCGGTAACGAACTGGCAGACGAGCTCGTTCGCTCCGCAGCCTCCACCAAAATGGTAGGTTCTGAACCCTTTACAGGGGTGGGTCCCCATACCATAAAGGAGCTACTTCGCAAAGAAGAGGGAGTGTGCAGAAAGAAGTATTGGCAACAAACTCACGGCATGCGGCATGCCAGGTTGCTAATGGGAGGGTACAACATGAGCAGGTTCAAAGTTGTAATCAACCTCCCTAGGAATAAGCTTAGGCTCTTGGTCGCATTTTATACTGGCCACTGCAAGTTAGATAAGCATTTATATAACATTGGCCTATCTTCTTGCACTAACTGCCGGTTCTGCGACATGGAGCCTGAATTACCGGAACACCTGCTGGTCGACTGCACAGCAGTCTGCAGACGCAGGATTAAGGCCCTCGGATCCATGTTTCCGGACAGGAATTGCATCGACTCATTAGCACCCAGTAAAATATTGGAATTCATCGACGTGCTGGGGCTAAGTGAGTCCATGTGATTTAGGAGAGGGCACAATAGACCAAAGATCGCGGTGCATTCCTCATAAATAAATATAATCTAATCTATAGGGCCCATACACGACACATATGTGCGTTCGATCTGTGTGAATTCGTTTCGCCCATATACGACACACAAATCCATTTTGCGTTCGTTCTTCACACAGTGAAAATGTGCGACAGGCAAGCGGAACATTTCTTCGAATTTATTTCTAATGTAGAACTTTTATCCATTTCTTTGTAGTATTTTGTTAATAAGTTATTCCAAATTTATTTTTCTCAATTTTATTTTTATATTTATCACTGTTTTCGTTTGCCAAATTGGCAATTAATTTTTTATAAGATCAATAAATTCTGTTACGAAATCTTTTTTAAGGGCAGGACTGCTTTAGAAGCTTCAAACAATCGATTTTGTTCTTTTTTTTTGCTTAAATCTCTTTAAAAATTATCTAACAATATTTCCCCAATGTTATAGATTGGAATTCGAAATATTGTAGAAGCTAGAAGGGAAATAGTTGCCGAGCGTCTAACAGATATAGTATGTATGAGCGGTTGGGCAAAAAGCGAAAACTTTGAAGCGCGATTTCTCGGTTTTTCATTTTTACGATTATTCTTAATTGGAGGGCAGGATAGAAAAAAACTAAACGTCGTATGGAATTAGGACACAATTTATTATCATTGGCATAAAATTATCTTCTATTAAAATAAAAAAAAATTAAGAAAAGTCAAGTTTTAACATATTTTTAAACAACATAAAGTAAGTTTTTTTTCCCAAAAGCTACTATTTATTCAATTTAAAAAAAAATTTTAGAGTGTTACACTTTTTGTGGAATTTTCTTAGTTTAACCAGAAGATAAATTATTGAAAAATATGAATCTCTTTGAATTTTTTGTTTCCGATAGAAATTGCAACCTGCATCTTGCCCGCCGTCCGAAAAATGCACATGCGAGATGCATCGGACAATTGCTTCCCAAAGGCAGAATATCAAAGATTTCGTATCCAAAAAATTTTTGATATGCCCAAATATATAACTAAAAAGCCTAGAAATTTCGCTTGAATCAATTATTTCTTTCCCTCCCAAAAAAATTCTCAAAAAACTCGATTTTTTGAAGCCTCGAAAGCAGGCTCTCCCCTTAACACGTGCCATTGTCCGCGATCTTCACTGTTCGCCGACACGAGAGAAATGAGATTTTGTGAGCACACAACGCCATACACTACACACATGTGCGCGCACCGATCGTAAAAAATCAAACATTTTCGCGATCATGAATCGGTACGCGCACAAGCCCATACACGAGTAAACTGCATGCGCACACATACCGGACGAACGCACTTGTGTGTGTCGTGTATGGGCACTTTAACGGGGCATTTCGACAGGATACAATTTTTGTTATACTAACTGTATTGCCGTGCCTTTTGGCAGTGGAGACTTCCTATTGCTTATGGAAAGCAATATATGGATTACTAATTAGTATGCCATATATTGAAAGCAATAAGCTGTCACTTCAGCAGTTTGACAGCGCAGTTTTCAATCCCATGAAAATTTCTAAGAGGCAACATATCCCATTTGCACATATACCGGCGGCATTTTCATTTCGGTAATATTAAATGTAGTTGAGCGAGTATAAAGGCGTTTGTGTTATAATATAAAAATAAAGTACATTTTCAAAATAACATTTTTCCGAAAAATTAATATTTAGTTTAGTATTGTTAATTTACAGATAAATTATGCAAAATGGGTTGGGAATGAGAGAAGTCTAAAATTTAATAAACTTATACAAGCATAAATCAAAATATCATTGTTCATATCAAATTTATTATTTTAATTTATATAAAACCAGAGGATCCGTCCACGCTTCACTGTGGCTAATACATAGATAATACTACTACCATCTTAATGGTTTCTATTAGTTGGATTATAACTTTTAGTTGATAAGCATTATAGCATTTTTGTGGAGTAACTTGTGTTAGTTTACAAAAAAATTGATCATAAAGCATTTCGTGTGTTAATAAAGCATTTCTTTTTTGGGGAAAATACTGTTGAATTTTGGCACAGGGAAATTCGCTTCGAAAAAACATTTGCTAACCTGGAAACAGGCGAATTGAGCACCGAGGACAATGATGCTCTAAAGATTCGAAAGCTACATATGTGCAAAGTGGGTCTCTCGCAAGTTCATAATCCAATAAAAACAACGAATAAATGATTATGAGAAGTATTTGAGCGCTCTTTACTACCAAAACCGAATTTTTGCGTCGGTGTGTGATAATAGAAACATAGCTCCATCATTTGCCACTGGAGTCCAATCGACTGTCATTCTAGTGAACTGCGCATGATGAACCGGTTCTCAGGCGTGGAAAGACGAAAAAGTCGGCTGAAAAGGTTATAACATCAGTCTTTTGGGATGCACGTGGTATAATACACACTCAACGACTGATTACTGAGCCAGTTATAATCCATTGCACTGCGTATTTGATTGTAGTTCTTTTCTACTATTACAAATACTTAGCAATTGTATTATTTTTGAATAAGAATCTGTTTAAATTTGTAGGCATATATTCAAATGATTCCCATGAATTTTTAACAAATACTTATTATTTGAAAGATAAATTTTGTATTTATGAGTTGTATTAAATTTTGATATAAAGAGATAAAATTTATCGTATGTCCTTACCCTGGTTCTAAGCTACTTCCCCACCAATTTTCAGTCAAGTCGGTTCAGCCGTTCTTGAGCTATAAATTGTGTAACTAATGAAACTTTCGTTTTTTTTTTCTTAATGGCTACCAAATCTCCTATGTTGTATTCACAGCTTTCTTTCCTGTTTTGATTAAATGTCTTACAGTTCTCTTTTTGTATTTTTTCTATATTTTCATGAGCACTCTTCTTAATGAATCGCGTTCTAAATTCAGTTCCTCTATTTCGAGATCTTTTAAAATCTCCTGTAAGTCTGGGTAATCTACTACTCGCATGTTCAGTCCTGTAAGAATTCTAAAAGGTGATATTTTCATACTGCGTGGTGCAGTGTTATTTAAAATCTGTTGTACTTTTGCGACGTGGTTGTACCACTGGCTTGGGTTACATTGACATTTCTTAGACAGCATTGGAACTACGGTTCTGTGAACGCGTTCTACCTGTCCGTTGCCCCGGAGGTAAAAGGTATCCTATGTCCTTACCCTGGTTCTAAGCTACTTCCCCGCCAATTTTTAGCCAAATCGGTTCTTCCGTTCTTGAGTTATAAATGGTGTATCTAACAACAACTTTCTTTTATATATATACATATATTTATGCTGTAATTATCATAGTCTGAAATATAAAATCTTTTTTTTACAAGAAATACATTTGTAGAAAAAAGTTTTCGCAAATGATTATGTTATGATAACAACTGCCTACATACAGATTTGCCAATGGCAAAAGCAAAAGATTTGACAGTTAGTATTCTCCTTTATACCAAAAATGACAGTTCCAAATCACTTCATTGAAATGATTTGAAACTGATCCACGCTAAATCTCTCTGTGCTACTCTGATTTTGCGCAATCTACTTGTCAGCACTGGAAATCTGTTACATTATCACAGCTGATTTAGACACTACAAAGGGAAAAAAATGTAAACAAACACATTTTTTTTTAAAGCAATGAATCTAATTTCATCTGAAAATCGACTTAAGAAATGAAAAAATGGATCCATTATTTCTATTATATGGAAAATATTAAAAAAAGCCGTCTTTTTATTTTAAAATACTATATGACAATCTTTTCTTTTGATAAATATTAAGCGATGTAAATTCTTGAATGACAATAACAGCTGTTTTTTTTATCTTTCTAACGGCAGTGAGAACACTTTTGGGTTATGAAATGCTTAAATATAATCTAATCTTTTAAATTTTCGGTTTGAACATGGTATTAACATATTAATATTTCGATTAGCTTGAAAGTCTATAGTTTTTCTCTTTTTTATTTACGCTTTCTCCCGCTCAATTGAAAAATGCAGAAAATGGAACAGTGTTGGTGATCAGCTGAAAATGTTTTAGTCTGTTGCAGAGATAAAGAGATCTCCAACTCCAGTTGACTGGATTGGGGAGGTTTTGACGTTTAGCAATTGGAAACGAGCGATGGCCAGATTGAAATCTTACCAAAAAAATATGTAAACGGAGGGATTTGTCGCATCGTTCATGACCTCTTATAAAAAATGTAAAACAATGAAAATTAAATAAATTTGTGAAATTTAAAGGTATCTGATGAAACGTTTTATAATTTGAAGTATCATAGTATTGTTTGTATTGGAAAATGATTAGAAACATTTAATGATTGAAAGCTAACAAGCTTAAATCCTTTTATTGGGTATTGAGAGGTCAAACGTCAGTTATTCCAATATACTTTAATAAGATTTAAATAGTTTCTCCATATAATAAATAACCACTATATAGTAATTTTTAGTCATACTAAATGTTGGGTGTTGGGTTGATAAATGCCCAAAAATTGTCATTTTGTTTGATCTGGCCATAATGGAAAATGTTAGAAAAAACGGTTATTTTGAGGCGCTCTCACACTGGAATAAGTTGGGCATCCCATTATCCCTGGTCTGTTGGCTTCGCCTTGCAGGGAACACTAAAATGTCGTAAACTAAATATATGCACATATAAAATGGATAATATTCAAATATATTAATGTAAATGCAATAATTTGTACAACTGAAATCAACTCCATCGCGCGTAACAATATAAGTTCAAACATACACATATACAAATTGAATTAGAAAAGTTAGACTTAAACATGTATATAAGGATAAACAAAACAACAACAAAATCGGAATGGAAAATTTCTCATTAGATAACATATCTTTTTTTTCCTCAAGCGGTAAAACTTTATATAATTTGTATAGACTTTTCATTATAGAGCCGATGTTTCACTTAATTTGGGTATTAATTTTTTAATCGCAAATTTACTTACGAGTAAATAATATTAAAAATCAGTTGAACTAGGTTACTGCATCATAACATAAAACTTCTTGTTTTATTATCGAAAATTTGAAAAACAGCTGTCAGTGTTACTTGTTTTTCAATCACAGTCGATTAAAATTGGCCATCTTTAACAATGTTGCCAACAAAAATGCAGCTCACTCTCTAAAATTTTGAGGATTAAGTCATAGTTATTAATGCAGTTATTTGCACATGTATAAAATACATACATACTCAGAAGGAAGTAAAATGTACAACGTATATTTACTATATTAACATTATATTTTTAGTAAAAAGCTTACATAGGTATAAAGTATAATTTACCATACTAAATCCATAAAATTACTAATTCTTAATATTTTTAAATTAATTTAGAACTTCTCGTATTAGTACTGAGTAATAAACTTGATCTTCTTGGTTTTCAACCAATATTTCTAAAATGTGTTGCTTCTTATCTTAGTAATAGAATTCAACAAGTCATATTTAAAGATACTTTTTCTGACATAATCAATGTTCCTTCAGGCGTTCCTCAAGGTAGCCATCTTGGTCCATTTCTGTTCTTGTTATTTATTAACGACATATCATCTGTTGTTAAGTTTTCAAAAGTTTTATTATATGCTGACGATGTAAAACTTTTTAAAACGTATACTTCAAACAGCGAAAGATGTCAGTTGCAAACAGACTTAAACAACCTAGTTTCTTGGTGTGATAGAAATGACATGCCATTGAACCTTAAAAAATGTAAAACGATGTGCTTTTCACGTAGAGCTGTAGACCCTACCTCATACGCAATACAAAACTTTAGGTTGGAGCAAGTATGCAGTTTTGTTGATCTGGGAGTAACTATGGACCCCAAACTCAATTTTAATCTTCACGTATCTTCCACGGTTTTTAAAGCTAAAGGCGCTCTTAGTTTTGTTAAACGTTGGTCTAAAGAATTTAGAGATCCGCTTACCACAAAAATTCTTTTTACATCTCTTGTGAGGCCTATATTGGAGTATGCTTCTGTGGTTTGGAACCCTAGTTACCAAGTCCATTCGGATAAATTAGAGTCCGTTCAAAAACATTTTTTACTTTTTGCCTTAAATCATTTGCATTGGGATTCCAGTTTAAATCTTCCCCCTTACATTAACCGTTTAAAACTTATAAATCTCCCGACACTCGCTAGTCGTAGGGAGATGCTTGGTATAATATTTCTTGTAAAACTCATGAATGGGTCAGTCTGTAGCCCATCTCTCTTATCTGATATTAATTTTAACGTTCCCGCTCGCCCTACCAGGCAGTTTAGACCCTTACTTTTAAAATTTTCTAGAACAAATTTTGAGTCAAACGAATCATTCCGCCGTATATGTCATGATTTCAATTTTCATTCCAGCACATTTGATCTAACAGACTCACTCTTTACCATTAAAAAAATTATTTTATCTACTCTTAACAAGTAACATTTAATAATTAAAAACTTTAATCTAATTCTTAATTTCGGCTGTTGAAATTTTTGTTTCTGTAGCTGAGCAGCTTAAGATCGCAACGCTTAAAACTCTCTTGCCTTTTATGACTCGGCTAATTCCGCTCGTTCGCGGATTGCGCCCCTCGCGTCGGTTGGGCGGGAGGAGGGTAATCGTTGGGATTATTATTATTATTAATTTAAATAAATCATAGAAATTCGGCTTTGGCTGACTGATCAAGTTTCACCTATGATTTTTGCGTTTATGGCTGCCGTAATGGATCCATTCTTCATCACCAGTCACAAACACGCAAAACTGAGTTACTTCTATTGCGTTCAAACAGCATTTAAAGGCACAATTCCGATTTCTTTGGCGCCACGGTTTGAAGGTACCGTTGGAAAGAGAAAGTCCTCCTGATTAAAAAATATACAGGGTTATAGGTACCGCAAACGCTTAGTTTACGAGATATTCGACCTTAAAGTTCAAAAATTCCCAAAATTCGAACATTTCAACAAGCTATTTCATCACATTAAAGACACTTTACTCACTTTTTTCACTTCAAATTATTTAAACTAAACTATAAACTTTTAAAAAAATCCACCTTTTACACGTTTAACAGTTTTTTTTACCGAAGAAATCTTTATTTTAAAAATTACATTTTACACTCGTAGTGAACATCATGTGTGTGCTAAAAATTACGACGAAATGGAGCGCTGCCATGTGATAATAAGGAAATTCGCTAAAATTCCTTTTTTCCCAAAAATTCCTCTATCCATTCATTTGGATATGTTCTTTATTTAATTTAATAAATAAATAAGTAATATTATATAATAATATTATATATGTATATTGTCACCTAATATACAAAACAACGTATTATCAAAAATAAATGGAAAGCGCTATATCTGTCAGCCATATATAACCAAAATTTAACAATTTTATAACGGAAACTCAAATTTTGTTTCAATATCAGTGCAAGATAATCAAAAAATATAAACACTTTATAACGAAACTCAATATATTTTTTTATTTTAACGCAGAAAGGAGTACTATGCGAAAGTACTTCAGTCACCCCGCATATTCGCTCGACCAGGGTTATTTTTTTAAAGCGCGGCCGCCGCCAATGCAGAAAAGAGTATACGCGAAAGTACTCCAGTCACATAAATCTCATATTACACATAAAAATATGTAGAAAGTATTTTTTTATAGTTATTATGGAAAAAAGAATCACGCGAAAAAACAAACAAAGAACAAGTAAGGAAGGGCTAAGTTCGGGTGTCACCGAACATTTTATACTCTCGCACGATAAAGTGATAATCGAGATTTCATTATCAGTCATTTACATATTTTTCAAATCCCGTATTTGTGTAATGTTTTATTCCGCTATCATCATTGGTTCCTAATGTACATATGTATATATTATACAGAGAAGGCATCAGATGGAATTCAAAATAGCGTTATATTGGAAGAAGGCGTGGTTGTGAACCGATTTCACCCATATTTCGTACATGCCATCAGGGTGCTAAGAAAATATTATATACCGAATTTCATTGAAATTGGTAGAGTAGTTCCCGAGATATGGTTTTTGGTCCATAAGTGGGCGACGCCACGCCCATTTTCAATTTTTAAAAATAGCCTGGGCGCAGCTTCCTTCTGCCATTTCTTCCCTAAAATTTAGTGTTTCTGACGTTTTTTGTTAGTCGGTTAACGCACTTTAGTGATTTTCAACATAACCTTTGTATGGGAGGTGGGCGTGGTTATTATCCGACTTCTTCCATTTTTGAACTGTATATGGAAATGCCTGAAGGAAACGACTCAATAGAGTTTGGTTGACATAGCTATAGTGGTTTTCGAGATATGTACAAAAAACTTAGTAGGGGCGGGGCCACGCCAACTTTTCCAAAAAAATTACGTCCAAATATGTCCCCCCCTAATGCGATCCTTTGTGCCAAATTTTATTTTAATATCTTTATTTATGGCTTAGTTATGACACTTTATAGGTTTTCGGTTTCCGCCAATTTGTGGGCGTGGCAGTGGGCCGATTTTGCCCATCTTCGAACTTAACCTTCTTATGGAGCCAAGAAATACGTGTACCAAGTTTCATCATGATATCTCAATTCTTACTCAAGTTACAGCTTGCACGGACGGACGGACGGACAGACAGACAGATTTCAACTCTACTCATCACCCTGATCACTTTGGTATATATAACCCAATATCTGACTCTTTTAGTTTTAGGACTTACAAACACCCGTTATGTGAACAAAACTATAATACTCGCCTTAGCAACTTTGTTGCGAGAGTATAAAAATTGTTAAAAATCCTACATGCATATTTGCTGTTTAAGATGTGGCAAGGCTCGTTTTCCTCATAATTGTAAACAATCTAACCTTTTCAACGATGAGTGTGCTAAGTAAATTATTAAATTTATGTAAAATATAGCAAAATAAAAGTGAAATGTGAACTTATTTCAATGTACTATAGAGTGTATATTTAAATATACTGAGTGAAAAACGTGAAAAAAGTTAGTGAAACATAGAGAAATACCATGTGTTATTAGTGCAAATTTTTGAAATTTTGATCGTGAATATTTTAAAAAATAAAAGTAATTTTTATATTATTTTTGGATATTTCTTCTCTGGAGAAGCTCCCCTATCCGCACATACCCCATTTATACGGAAATTCGGTTTTTTTACCCCTCTGCCAAAGTAATCGGAATCGTGCCGAAAGTACTAGAGTCACCCCAGGTATTCGCTCGACCAGGGTTATTTTTTTAAAGCGCGGACGAAGGCCGCCAACGCAGAAAGGAGTACTACGCGAAAGTTAGTTAATATAGAAAAAAGAAATCACACGAAAAAACAAACAAAGAACAATTGTTAAAAATCCTGCATATTTGCTGTTTAAGATGTGGCAAGGCTCGTTTTCCTCATAATTGTAAACAATCTAACCTTTTCAACGATGAGTGTGCTAAGTAAATTAATAAATTTAGGTAAAATATAGCAAAATAAAAGTGAAATATGAACTTATTTCAATGTTTATAGTGTATATTTAAATATACACAGTGAAAAAACGTGAAAAAATTTAGTGAAACATAGAGAAATACCATGTGTTATTAGTGCAAATTTTTGAACTTTTAATCGTGAATATTTTGAAAAATAAAAGCTATTTTTATATTATTTTTGGATATTTCTTCTCTGGAGAAGCTCCCCTATCCGCACATACCCCATTTATACGGAAATTCGGGTTTTTTACCCCTCCGCCAAAGTAATCGGAATCGTGCCCCTTTAAACTTTTTGATATGGCTGCCTGAGTGGCTCCCAAATATTCGGTGAGGATTTCTTATGTTTGTAGCAATCTCTATCGAGTAAGGCCGCCCAGGATGTTCTTAGCAGAGAACGTTTATCATAGAGAAGCTTCACGAATTAGATATCGTAACTTTTCGAAGGGGTACTCGGCAGAGATGAGGGAGTTTCATCACAGACAAATTATTAGCGTGTTTCACCACATTTAACAGCGATTGAGGGGTTTTTAGAGTCTATAAGAACGTTAATATATGTAAATAAAAATAAAAGAAAACCAATGTAGGGCAAAGCTAATATATGTATATGTACACATATGTTTATTTAAATAGAGGCGATTTTTGGTTGGCGGAAAAGTTCCTGTATGCTCCATATGAATTTTTCTAAAGCTAACATATATGTATATGTATGTTTTAAGGGGGAAATAGCGCCAAAATGAAAGATAAGGAGGGGATATTGCTTTTTGATTCGAAAAGTTTTTGTATACTATATACAATTAGTTAGATTTTTTTTCTAAGTCTTATATCTTTTACTAGGGAAATTGCGCCAAAATGAAAGTTGAAGAAGAAATCGTAAACGGCATTTTATTTCTAAAGGAATTTCGTCGCGGAAAGTTCATAAGATCGCCAATTCAATTTAACGCGATTTTTTAAATAGTTTTATTAAAAAAAAAAGAATAACAAAAATTTAAAAAGGTATTGCGTTCGGGGGTGCACATCAGAATCTCCCGGGAGATTCTTTTTATTCCCTAGGAAATAGGGCCATTAAGGCGGACTGTATTGGCTAAGTACAATGTTTCATATTTCGTTTTAAAAACTACATTTCCAATTCACTTAAAACGGACGATATGGGTCGTAAGTGTCATGTTACATATTTATGACAAATAATAGATATGTTCATGTAATATGAACTGGTGGTATTAACTCCCCCACCTCTAAATTGAAGCGTCCCGATTCAAAGAGATATATATATAAGTATGTGAGGCTATAGACTAATTTATCAATTTGAACAGTACTATTTTGAAATCTTAATTCATATTTACAATTTATTTAAATTTGACTCGATACATTTTATATTATCTTCGACTTCTAATTATATTTTGATGGAAGTCCTTTTATATGTCACATTAATTTGACGAAAAATTTATTTTTCTACCATATTGAAGGTAAAAGATTTATTATTTGATATTATCTTTATGAATTATTCTGTTTCTGTTTTGTTGTTTAACTTATTTCCAAAATCTTCTAATACTACTTGTTTTTTGTATTTGGGGTTTAACTTATTTCTTTCCCCAAATATTTTTTCACATATAATATCTCCTTTTTTATAACTTTTTTGAAGCCTTTTCTTGTTATGATGCTCTAGCATTTTCTCTTGTGCATTTTGCAACACATTTTTCATATTTTCGTGAGGTTCTTTATAAAATAAAATGTTGCAAGGTTGTTTACCTGTTACAGAATGAATTGTTTTATTATTTTGTTGAACTGCTCTCCTAATTGATTCAAAATTACTAACTAAGCTGTGTTCTTGCTTTAAACATCTAGAAATTTCAAACAGTGTTGAATAAACTCTTTCTATTTGGCCATTACTTGTACTGTGACGTGGTGTACAATAATAAATTTGTACATTTATCCTTTCCATTAAAGACTTGAACTAAGTACTTAAGCTTGGTTCATTATCAATAACTATACTTTTAACATTTGGAAAGGCTTGTAATAGTTCCAAAACTTTTTCTTCTAAATTTTATTTGTCTTCTATATGTTTTATGATTAGAAATTTGGAATATGAATCTATACATGTAAGAAATCTAAGCTTTTGTGCGAAAAAAATATCTATATGGAGTTGTTTTCCCTCTTTTTTGGTATTGGTGCTTCCCCTACTTTTTACTATATTTATTACTATTACATATGCTACAATTTTTTGCATACTTTTTCTGAAACATCGATGTTTTTGTCAAAAAGCATCGATGTTTGCCATCGATGTTGTGATTCTAAAAACATCGATACATCGATGCTGCCTGGATCGATGTTTTTTCAAATTTTCCTCCACATCTTTGAAGCACTTTTTCTCGGTATTAATGCGAAAACATCTGCTTCGAAACGCTTTAGCAAACTGTCATGTATTTTGTTGTAAAATACGGAGAATTCGTTGGTTGAATGTGCACTTGAATAATACTGAGAATTCGCTTATGAATTAATGCGAAATAAGTTTTACAAAAAATCGAAAATACATTTTGTGTGACAGTCTATTTCGTGTTATGTGTGTTAGAAGTTGTTTTTGAGCGTTTGATATAAGTTTTGTTGCGAATTCATCTGTTGTTAATCACAAATTTGTGGTGTAGTGAATATAAAATATATGTAAATAATTGCGTTAGACGTTTAAATATGTACATAATATTTCAGATTTTCAAAATGCTGCCTTCAAAATTAAAAAGCAAGGTCTGGAGCTTCTTTATAAGAGATTCAGATGCCTCCGCCACATGCAAACTCTGCAACAAGAAATTAAAATCAACAGGTAACACGTCGAATCTTCGCTGTCACGTTGAGAATGTACATAAAAAGGTATTACTCGATCAAGTTGATAATGCAGAATGCTCCTCCAAAACTACGCCGCACTCGGAACCAAAACAGCGAAAAATTTCTGAAATAATTAACATATCACCAACCGCTGGGACGACAGCGTCAAGTGAGTTATCCGACAATAGTAATAAGAAGACTGCATGTATTGAATCGTCTCCTAGTACATGTACTCCGTAAGTACTGCAAATGTGAAAGACAAAAGACAAAAGTATTTCTTATCAATGTCTTCAATTTTCAAAGAGTATATTCGTAAGTGCGACAGTTATTGCCTAACGTATGACATATGGACGGAGACAATGAAAAATCAGTCGTTCTTTGGGGTAACAATTCATTTTTTGGACAATTTACGTTTGTTGAGTGGGACGTTAGGAGTAATCGAACTACACGAAAGTCACACAGCAGCTTATTTAGAAGAAACTATGTTTAAACTTTTCAATAAATAAACTTTTCCATAAATAAAGTTTCTGCTTGTGTAACTGATAATGATTCAACCATGATGAAATTAAATAGAAGCTTGTTTGGCGAAAAAAAAATAATACCCTGCTTCGCACACACGCTTAATTCGGTTGTAACGCAATACACAAGTCCACGGAAGTATCAGCTTTGATAACTAAGGTGCGCGATATTGTTAAGTTTATTAAAAGAAGTGTTAATGCCAGTGATAAATTGCGAAAGAAACAAATAGACAGTGGAGCTTCTACAAGTAATACCAAGAAAATGATTCTTGACGTAAGAACGCGATGGAATTCATGTTTTTATAGTATGTTAAAGAGATTTGTCCAGTTAGCCCCTATTTTAAGTGAAGTACTGCTCACTCGCCCAGAAGCACCCTCTATGGTTAATGCCTACGAGATGAACAAAATTAAGGAGGGTTATACCTATACCTAAGCTATTTAACTGAAGCTCTGACAAAAATTTCAGCTCAAGACGCTATTGTAGAGAGCTAAAAAGTGAACTGCAAAAGAACATGAATAAGAGATTTGGCAAACTTGAATTTAATTCAGTCCTGGCGTTGGCTACTGTATTGGATTCGAGATTCAAATTTCTACACTTTAAAGATGAACTGGCTAAAAACAAAACAGTTTTGTATTTAAATAATTTCATAAAGGATGCAAATAATGGCGTTAATACGTCGGAAACTTCGGATGAGTGTGCAACGGAAAACCCGTTTGATATTTGGAGCCATCATAAACAGCTGGCCCACAAACTATTTATATCTTTTATTTATTGAGAAAAGGTTTTAATGGGTAGCTAAAATATATATCAATTAAAGGCGTAGCTCACTAATAAAATACGTTAAAAAAGTTCAAAAATCCATCAATGTTTCAATGGCCGATGTTTTTGATTTCGATGTTGTTTGAAGAAACATCGATACATCGAACCATCCATGTTTCATTTCACAATGTTTGCATCCCTAGCTCTATTATGTGTTTACTCAATTATCGTTCCTTGATATTTTTTATTGCATATATCATTAGGGAATAGTTTAGTATATAGAAATTTTATTGTGGAAAATTTCTCCTTTCAAAATGCTTTTTATTGCATATAGCACTTCAGGTGTGCAAAAATTCCTGTAACTACTTTTGGGTTCATATATTCTTTTAAAATACCAATTATATTATCTGGTGTGTCATATTCAATTAAAAACGATTATTACCAAAAGAAGAAATAGTCTCTAAGACAGTAATTCTTGCTCCATTACCAATTACTATATGTTGCTTTAAATTATTCGAAGGTTTTTTTTGTTTCATGAGTTTAATACCCATCGCTACTTTCTGCAGAATGTTGGGTTTCTATTAGTGAATCACTTGAGTCACTCGATTCATTTGAACTAGTTAAATTAATCAGCAACTACATTTGTTGTTCCTTGCTTTATAAATTATTAATTTTTTTATCGTTTCTACGAAAATATACTCTTTTATTCTGGAACACCTGGAGTTTATATTATAAACCGGAGGATCCCCCTTGCGGTAGTGAATCGCGGTTTTAAAAATATTTTATTATTTGGCTGGTCGAGCCTTCATTTAAAACTTTTAAGACTTAATTTAATATAATATGTATATATTTGATATACTAATACAATGTATCTTGTTGACATAAAAATTTATCTTGTTTTCTTCTTTTTGTTTTTTTTTTTTTAACTCGGTCTGTTGTGAGTGGTATGATTTTTATTTTAACTTAACTTAATTCTAGAGGAATTGTTTCCCTTGCAATTAATGAATATAAGAGCTACTTACAACTATTTTGTTGGTGCATTTGATGTTGCTGTTGAAGATGTTGTTGTTGTTGTTAATGAAGTTTGCAGCCTACTGCTATTTCTGTTATTGCTTTTACTGCTATATTTCACTAGCTATTTGCTGTTCCTGCTTTTGTAGTTTTATCATAAAAGTTTTTACACTAACCTTAGCAATGTATATTGAAGTACAAATGTTTCTTTGCCTTAGGGTTTGTGTACAAAATTTTTCTCTACATGCAAATGTTTTTTGTTTGTTTTATACTTTTCTTTAATTTTTACTTTTCTTTATTTTGTTTTTTTTTTTATTTTCTTTGCTTAAGTTTTCCAATTAATAAATTTTTTTCATTGCCTCTTGCCTTTATTCTTATTCTAAACTAAGGAGAGAAGAAGTTTATATTTATTTTTATTCCGCTCTTTCTACTCCGTAGTTTTAAATTTATAATTTTCACGCAAATGTTTCCTTCGTATTGTTTTTTTCATTTTTTTCCGTTTTAACGGATACTTGTTTTAACTTTCACTCAACTTCAGTATGCCCTTTCGCACAGAGTTTTACATACAGAGTTTTTGTTTTTTTGTTATATTGAAAATTTTTTATTTTTGTTTATTATTTGGTCCGCGGTATAATTAGTTAAATCTCCTGGAATCTTCTGATATAATAGTATACATTTGATTGTAGATTTATATTTCGGATTTTGCTTTTCTTTTCTCGCAAGTTCGCGATACTTTTTGCGTTTTTTAAATGATAACACGGGGATTTTTTGTCCCCTTAAATGGTTACCGCAGAATTTCATTATCACATTTTGGTCCACCAGAGATTATTTCATCTCCTGGCAGGATCGTCAATTAATGACAGCACCAAGTTCTCATGGACAACTGCCTCGTTTTCTTTCTGTTTTAATTCTCTTTTTCACCCTGATGTCGGTATACTCACTTGCACTTGCAGCAGGAATGTTTAATTCGCAAATTTTTTGAAATAAAGGAAATAAGCATGTTACTTTCAAATGAATAACTTTTATTTCTTTTTTTTCTTTTTTTTATATTCACACAATTCACTTCTTCTTAAACAAAATTCTCTTAGTGTTATGTAGTTTCACTTAACAATTTTTAAACTTTTATACTGCGTTGTGTCGACGAACGTATCGATGGCGAAAACCTTAGAGGTTACGGGTAAAAACGAAAAAAGCCCCCATTCCGATCTGACCAATCCTTTTGTATCGGATGTGGGTGGTGAAAACGGCGAAGTGTTGGTGTGTAGTGTGGTTCGTATGATGTGTTTTTATTGTATTGTTGGCCCGTAACAACAATTATGCCCGATTCGCATGAAGCGCATACGTGCTACAGCACCCCCTTGCCCACAGACCTGTGTTTCCCTGCGGAACTACCTGTAGGCTTTCCTTCGCAGGGCAGGTATTGTTTAAGTATTGAACAGCTCTTTTACATGTAACTTCTTATGGTGTCATAGGTTTGCAGCTTCTCGGGACTGCACTCTCGATCTTACAGCAATTTCATCTTCTCGCAGCCTTTGCATAATATACGCTATTATCCCATGCTAGATGGGAAGTTAGCATGAAACTTACTACGTCCCTTGAGCGTATGGGTAGAGGCTTTCCTAGTTTATCGGAAAGTATTTGTCTTTCCTTTTGGAAGCGGACACATTCCACCAGTACGTGGTCTGCTGTTTCAATATAATTTTCGCAGTGCATGCAGAGAGGAGATTCCACATGCTTAAATTTATGCAAATAGCTTCTGAAGTAGCCGTGGTCAGACAGAAACTGCGTAAGGTAGTAGTTCACCTCCCCATGATCCCGCGTAACCCATTCTCTAATATTGGGTATCAGAGAGTGGGTCCACCTTCCCTTCGTTGAGTTATTCCATCTCTCCTGCCGTTTTCGGAGGCATTTCTCGTCGATTTATATCAGTTCTTGTCTATATTGGTTAGGTGATATGTGAGCCCTCATATGGCGGACTGATGAGCAACGTTCTGCTGCTATGTCTATGGGGAGTCTTCCCGATATAACATGGATTGCATCATCCGACACTGTTCTGAATGCACAGCAAGTTCTCAATGACGCCAGTCTGTGAACCGAGGAAACTCCTCTCATATATGAGCTATGTTTAATAGCAGATATCCAAATTGGCGCCGTGTACAGAATGATGGAGCTACTGACGCTTGTCAGCCGTATCAAGCATACATAAAGGTTGGTACGCAGCTCTCAAGTAATTACTCAAGAAAAAAAATACATTATTTCTCAAGTAATTTTGGCAGCTGGTTACGCATTGTGAATGATCAACATTAGAAGAGCAAGAGAGAATAAACAAAGAAAACAAACTTTGTGCGTAATATGTATGTGTGTATGTGTATGGTAACATAAATATTTTCATTGAGATTTAAGAAATGTTGTTGATGATTGGTAGGTTTTATACAACATTTCAAAATGGAATATACTTCATAATAATGATTTCAACTAATTTAGGATGAATTTGACGATTACTTCGAATTTCCTTCAAGAAACAATTGTTGATTTGATGTTTCTTCGCAAAACAAGGTTTGCCATATTCACATTTTACTGAAAAAAAGTATCAAGAATTAGTACTAGATTTCTTGAGAGCTGCGTACTAGCACAAGTAAGTTTGTCGCAGGAGAGTATCTTGACCGTTTCTTAAGCGTTTTTTTATATGAAGTTTTTACGTTTCTTGAGAGCTGCGTACTAAGCTTAAAGATTTCTTCGCAAAGTACGAGCATTCGCTTTCGTATCTACGTGCATTCGTACATATCTACGTCCATACATGCGCATGCATGTTAACACATGTGTATGCGTGTGTTGTGTTGTGAATGCTTGTGGTGTGTTGTATAAGTTCTTGTTTTCACCGTTTGTTCATCTATTTTTTGTTCGGCCTTTGCTGGTGATACACTTTAAGGGCCGATATGACGAGGGTTCTTCTGGAGGTTTATCACCTTTGGGGAGAAGAACGAGGCGTTGACGCTTCCAACATTTGGGAAAGATCCCTTCCTTCAAACAGCTTGTGTATGCGTTTTGGAACAATGTTGGCTTTCTTTGGATGATGCGCTTAGTAACGAAGTTGGGTACTCCGTCCAGACCTGGTGCTTTGCCTATCTTGATTCTCTTCACAGCATGTTGTATTTCCTCATGGGATACTTCAGAAATTTCGTCCGGGTTGATTTGGAGAATTGGGACTTGTATAGGTTCGCATCTTGGAAATAAACTATGGACTATCTTACGTAAGATTGCGGGCGATATAGGTGGGGTTCTTGATCTACCTATTTTCTGCATTACGATTCGGTAGGCTTTTCCCCAAGGGTCGTTATCTACCTCTGAGATAAGTTGGTTGAAGGCATTTTTTTTGTGTGAGGCTATGGCCTTATGCAGTTTCCTTTTTTTCCGGAATTTCATAAGGAGTTCCGCAAAATCCCCTCTTCCTCTAGCCCGTTGTTGTCTGCGTCGAAACTTGAGACATTCAGCTCTTAGTTGAGCGATTTCGTCAGACCACCAGTACAGTGGGGCCTTGCTTCCTCCGTCTTTTCTACGTGGCATCGGCTACCGTTACCAGCGATTTTGTGATGTGTTTTATCTGGTACCGAGCGTCCCCGGGTGGATCCTCTTTTACTTGGCTAATAGCGTACTCGAGCATTTCTGTATCACAGACTTTTGTTTTCCAGCGTCTTATTTTGCTTTTAGGTGCGCAAATACCAGCATTTTGCGTATTTTGTATATTGATGTCAAATATTATAGCCTGGTGGTGTATAAACATCCGAAACTCTCCATGAGGTTTGGGTTGCTATCGACGAGCTTACGAAGGTTAGATCTATATACGATGATGCTCTTCCTTTGAAAAATGTTGGCTTGTATCCGTTGTTAAGGAGTATAAGATCAAGACTTGCAAGGAATGATAGTAGGGATGTGCCCCTCGCGTTTGTGATCGTACTCCCCCATTCAACCGCCCATGCATTAAGGTCACCAGCAATGACTAGCGGGATTTTTCCTCTGGCGCGCGATGTGAGCCTAAAGATCCTATCCTGGAATTCAATAAGGGATAGGCTAGGAACGGCGTAGCAACTGTAAAAATGTATGCCCTTTATCTTTGCATACACGAAGCTTTTTTCTTTAATGGTCTGAGTTTTTTCAAAGGGAATATTGTTGAAAGTCCATAACGCAGATTTTGCGTCCTTGTCTTCGACCCAGTTATTGTAATTTTTTGGGGTCTTATATGGTTCACTAAGTAATAGTACGTCTGTGTTAAGGTCCAAGGCGGTTTTCGTCAGCAGTGCTTGGGCTGCCGAGCAATGGTTTAGATTTAATTGGAGACATCTCATCATTGTGATCTTGCAGCAGCCTTTTTATAAGCTGGGCAGCTGAAGCTACCAGTCGGGTGCTTATTCGTATGATGTGTAGCTGTCAATGTGTGGATGGTATGTTGTGTTGCATTGGGTTGTGTGAACTTTTGGTATGTTGTGTCTGGGTTTCGTGCAATGAGTGCTGCGAGGATGATATGTGCACCGTAGCAAAATATCGCAAGACCAGATGTCGCATAAGCACTTTTTTTAAATACAATATTTTGCTTAAGCCTAGATACAAATATTAATCTTACATTCTAGGAAGTATATCTACTTAAGATAGACCATATGTTACAAGTGGAAAGGTTCATCTTATAATCTATTAATTACATCTTGGGACCATTAGAGCGGCCTGTATTGGCAAAGTACAATTTCGTTCTAAAAACTTCATATCCAATCCACTTAAAACAGACCATATGGGTCGTAAGTGTCATGTTACATATTTATCACAAATAATAGATATGTTCATTAGGGTGAGTCGATTCCGGATTTTTTCGATTCGGGATTTCTAATAGTGCGGAAAAGTTGCCTCCTGATTCCAATGCAACTTTTTGTTTTGAGATCCGACTGCATCTTCAACCCCAACTCCGGCCTTGAAATTTCGGAAATTCGCCTAAAATCGTGAAATTGTCTACCTAGCGTCTGAAATACGCATCTCATGGCAAAATGTAAAAAACAAAAGTTATTTGTCACGTCATTTGGTATAAGTGATCATGGCCGTAGGACGAACCGTTCCTGAGATACGAGCGAAAAAGCGGCGCGCCACAGCGGAAGGTGAAAATCGGCTTGCGGCCACACTTCTTGACGTTGATTTCGCCGAGTGCTATCACTCACATTCATTCACCTACGCCAAAGGACACGTTCGGACTGGTCTCCACATAAATATTTTTTCATCGAGTTCCTTCACTCTTGTCGTTGATTTCGCCGAGTGCTATCACTTATATTCTCTCAACAGAACACAGAACTCAAAATGTCTGTATCTAAATTTAAATTTAGACAGAAATGTCCTGTGTTTGGCATATATCCGTACAATCTCTCTGAGTCCCAGTTACCTACTTACCAGGATGTTCTTTTGTGTTATCAGTTTGAAAGATTTCGTATAGGGCGACTCCGAGGCGACAACTATGAACCTAGGAGTAAAGAGGTTACAGAAATAGTTGCAAAAAAGGTTGAAAATACTTTCAAAAAGTATTAGTAGTAGTCATCTATTCCGATAGTTTCACACACCAGAGTTGTACAAATGCTCACCACATACCAAAAGAAATTTCTGACTCTTAAACAAATGTTTTTAAGCAACCCAATAGTTTTGAGCGCTAAAAGAGACGACTCTGTCTCTTCTGCCGGAAAATTATTTGACATCGCTGCTTGTAAATGCATTAATTATTCTTCTTGCACTTGTCCAAAGGAAAGGAAAGTTCCTATCAATGAACAACAATTTCTCTTGGACCAGAGAACCAGAAGAATTGGTCGCATTGGAAGTGTTGATCTACCTGAAACAAAAAAGATTACAAAGAAAAATTAACGTAAAGAAAAGCTTTCAAAACGTCATTCAACATCAACACTTACCAGAAAAGTATCAGCTAGAACACGTGACCATTCAGATCAGCCAGACTTTCATACAGACGACAACAATGTAGGTGCGTCGCTAATGGATTCTTTCAAAAACGATGCTGATGATGAATTTTCTCTTCCATCCTCTAAAACCAAACAAAACACACCAGTATTAGAACACACTGCTTTAGCTGCCCAAAGATTTGAAGTAAGTGATAGAGCAGCGGCCTTGATTGTTTCATCTGCTTTTCTGGATGCCAAAAAAGCAGGTTTGATAACAGAGGATCAGGCTAGCTTTGTCACTGACAAATGCAAGGTTAGTCGGGCAAAAAAAAGTGTTGGAGTTAAGCTCAAAAACACCGAAAGTATTGACTCTGTATATGGGTTGTATTTTGACGGCCGCAAAGACAATACACTTACACAAGTCAGCGAAGGTGAAAAGTACTACCGCGACACTGTCAAAGAGGAACATATTTCTCTTATAGCGGAACCTGGTTGTCATTACTTTGGCCACGTCACCTCTCCTTCCGGGTCAGCTGAGGATGAGACGCAAGCTAAATGGCAACATTTACAAGACAATTCAGTTGATGTGGAACATCTAGAAGTTGCCGGTGCTGATGGCACCAACACGAACACAGGTTGGAAAGGTGGAATCATTCGGAAACTAGAAGAAAGAATAGGTAGTCCATTACAGTGGGTTATTTGTCTTCTACATTTCAACGAACTTCCATTTCGTACCCTTTTCGAACACATAGATGGTGTCTCAAAGAGTCCAAACACATTCTCTGGCGACATAGGTAAACTGCTCCCTGATTGTGAGAAGTTGCCTGTTGTCAAATTTGAAAGTTTTTCATCCTTCTGAGGTTATTAATCCGACACAACTTAGCACAGGTCAAGCTTATCTCTATAAAATATCAGAAAGTCGATGCATCCAGGTAACAGTGCAAATCTCGCTGGCTCACCTGTGCAAATAGAATTCTGAGATTATACATTTCTACTGACAAATCAACAAAGGAAATAAAGATTTTGGTCAAGTACATACTTACAGTTTACTCACCTTTGTGGTTCTCAATAAGATTCAACAGTTCAATCAAAGATGGCTCGCGCCATCTCTATGCTGCAATTCAAAGGTCGAGATACTTACCTGCTAAACGGCGCAAGGTTGTCGATTCATCCATTCAATAGAATGCTTTCTTTGCTCTTCCAGAAAACATTCTCCTTAGTATGATGACTGACGAACGGATAGAAGTCAGAAAGTTGGCCCTAGACCGTCTTTTGGCAGCCAGAAAAGCAGAGTCTGACACTGTAAATGGAAGGGTTAGATGTAATAAAGTACCAAAGCTGAATTTCAAAGCTAATAATTATTACGATATGATTAACTGGAAGACTATTACCTTGACTGTTCCACCTGTTCTTTGTTCAGTTTCTAACGAAGAACTCATAAAAGGGCTGTCGGGAGACACCGCAGAGGTATGGAAATTTAGTGAATTCCCTCTCACACCGTGGCAGTCGAGAGAACCGTCAAACTGCTGACAGAGGCATCTTCTAAAGTTATTGGCACCCAATCTCGTGATCATTTTATACGCTCTATACTGAAATCTAGGCAACAAGTGCCAAAGTTTAGTACAAAATCTGATTTTATCAATAAATTTGACACAGATTTAGACTAAAACAAGCCTGACATATGGTTGGTTGGTTGGGTTGGGCTTGGGAGGAACCAGAAGAGCAGCCACCTCCACGCGGTGGGTTCTGGGTGACCAATACAGGTTAGCTGAGAGCTGCAACAATTTTCACCTTGCGCTGTGGCGCGCCTCCTTTTCGCTCTTTCTTGGGAACGGTTCGTCCTACGGCCATGATCACATATACCATTTCGGTAGCAAATGACGTGACAAATAGCTTTTGTTTTATACATTTTGCCTTGAGATGCGTATTTCAGGCACTAGGTAGACAATTTCACGATTTTAGGTGAATTTCCGAAATTTCAAGGCCGGAGTTGGGGTTGAAGATGCAATCCGATCTCAAAACAAAAGGTTGCATTGGAATCAGGAAGTACTAAGGCAACTTTTCCTGTGCTTCCAACTAGGACATTTAGCACACAAATTTTGCAGCCCTATTGATAGGTCTTTCCTTTGTACTCCTTTGTACACATTGCGAAACCCCAGATCACATGGCAAAGTTATGCACAAATTCCCCAAGTTGTATGCTCTGCAAAGCGGAGCACTCCCTTCTGAGTACGGTTGGTCTTAAATACGCAGATATATTGAATTCAACGAAAAAAGGAAGATATTACAACTAAGTCTCAACCATTGCGCTGCAGCACAAGACCTTCTAAAACAGACGGTGCTTGAAGAAAACATAGATGTCGCCCTATTAAGCGAACAATATTCTCAAGTAAAGATATAAGTGGCAAGGCGGCAATATGGGCCTGCAAAATTCAAGGCTTCACATCACTTTCCAACGATACCCATAACGTCGTTACATGGGCGAATATACAAGGAATATATTTTGTAAGCTGCTATGCTCGTCCTAGCGCAACAATTAGCGAATTTCTCCTTGAGCTATCTCTAGAAATCAGAAGCAAACCGCCAATAATAATACCAGGATATTTTATTTAACGCATGGTCTACTGCTTGGGGTAGCAGAATTACTAATCATCGGGATCGGCTCATTCTAGAATTTTTGAGTCAAACAAACCTTATGATCTTAATCAGTGGCACACAAAATACCTTTCAAAAGGGAAGTATATGTAGGTTCACTAATAGACTTAATGTTTGCCAACGACGTGCTTAGCAGGCATGGCAAGTGGTAGGTGTCAGATATGTACACAAATAGCGACTATATGGCTATAATTGCTGAAGTTTCGTTCTCCCAAGAAACGGAACACTGTTCGAGAAATAGCTCTCGAAAACGAAGATGGCGGCAAAAGGAATTTGATACTGACATTTTTGAGAGCGCCTGGAGTGCGGCAAAGGCATCGGGCGAAAACGCAGTCCATTTAGTATGCGCTGTGCGGAAGGAACTAGTTGCAGCATGCAATGCAACTATGCGCAGGAAGAGATACTATAACAATCGAAAACCGGTATACTGGTGGAACGACGAAATTGCCAAGCTGAGGAAGCTCTGTCACTCAGCTAGTCGCCGCCTACAGCGTAACCAGGGAAGTGATAACGAAATCAGCCTCCGAGAAGAATTTAAATGCCAAAAAAAGCTCCTGAAGTTAGCCATTATCCGTAGTAAGGGATCCTGTTTCGAAAAGCTCTGCGAAGAGTGAACATAGACCCCTGGGGAACGGCATACAAAATTTGTATGTCGATATTTAGAAATAAGTCGCAGTAACCTAAGAACGCATTATTTATGAAACATGTTGTCGAAGCGTTATTCCCGACGCATGCCTCCATTTCCTATATTAAACGCAACGAAGCTACGGAGCCAACCCTATTAGTCACAGAAGGCGAACTATTGGCTATTGCGAAAAAAAAATCAAAAACTCCAAAGCGCCTGGAATAGATGGTATACCAAATAGAGCCCTTCTTGAAGTAATAAATCTAAGGCCCAGCTTACTTGTTAACATGTACAACGCGTGTATATTAGAAGAGGTATTCCCCGATCCGTGGAAGGTACAGCGCCTGGTTCTACTGCGACATCGAGTACCGCAGGGTTCGGTTTTTGGCCCGTTGCTATGGATTCTGCTGTACGACGGGGTGTTAAGAATACCGCAACTAAAAAATGTGAAAACAATCGCATATGCGGATGACGTCATAGTGGTAGCTGTAACTAAAAATCTGGATCTCCGGTTCAAATGCAATGACAGCATAAATGGATTGCGCCGATGGTTTGTTACCATGAGTCTGGAGCTGGCTGAGCAGAAAACAGAAGTCCTGCTCATAAGCTCTAGGAAAATTGAAGAGAAAATACCGCTGACCATAGGAGAATGAGAGATTACTTCACAGCATTAAAATATATAATGCGTTATCTAGAATGACGGCAAATAAAGGGTGCGTTCCAGTCGACGATGTTTAATAGCTAAGGTAATAAGTTCAGTTATCCTGTATGCGACTCCAATATGGATGCATGCGCTAGAAATAAAATCATATGCTAGACCAATTAACACAGTGCATAGGCTTTCAGAAATACGCGTAATAAGTGCTTTCCGAACCATTTCAAATGACTCTGCGAAGGTATTAGCCAGTATGGTGCCGGTTGATATCCAGGGAGACGAATTCGCGCGAATATATAACTTATCAGAAACGTCTACCACAGCAAAAAGAGAAGAGAGAAGAAAAAGCATTGTGGCAGCAACGGTGGCAAACTTCATGCAAAGGACGGTGGACCTGCTGACTGATTTCGAACATACATTCGTGGATAGGAAGACAACACGGGGACCTGGATTTCCACCTTACCCAAATACTCAGTGGGCATGGTTGCTTTAGAAACTACCTATTCAAATATCGTCATGACTTTAGTTCACACTGTCCGACGTGTACAGAGTGTAAAGAAGACTCTGAACACGTGTTCTTTTATTGCCCTCGGTTTTCAAGTATAAGGGAAAAGTTGAAAACCACCCTGGGAGGTAGTTTCACGGTGGAAAATTTGACTGCACTTATGTGCGAGTCCTCTATAAAGTGGAAAGCTGTCAGCGAAGCGGCAAATCCAATTATGACAAAATTGAGACATTTAGAACAGATTAGACGTCAGTCAGTCCGTGCAATAGAAGAGACTTAAACGTCTTCTTCTCTCCCATGAAGTAATACTTTGTTCAGTGGTCCCGTGGGAGAGACATGAGGTTTAGCGGATTAAAGTCGCGCACTCTGGCTTTCGATGCTTCCTCCTACTATAAAAAAAACACTTCGAACGAAGTGTAGTGGGTGTGAAAAAATTGAAGGCAGGTGCTGTACCCACCCTTAATTTTGGTGAGTAATTTGTTGTAAAATATAAAATGTGCATGTGTAGCATTTTTAAGAACTATGTTCTTATACATATACTCGTATACATATGTAAGTGTACACAATAACAGCAGTGTTTTTCATGTGTTAAGTGCACCTTTAAATTCGAATACATAAATATTAGTATTTTGTACAAAAAGACTACAAAACATACATATATGTATGTATATGTACTTACATAAGTATGCAAATATTTATATTTATATTTATTACTAATGGATGGATGGAGATGGAGCGATGCGTCGCGGTGACGGTAAAGCGACGTAGATTCAAAGGCGGAATGAGGAGTGGTGTGGTGTGTGTTTGCGTGTGTGGATCCTGGGCTCTCGCGTGTGGGTGATGTTGATATGGATTGTGGTGATGTCGAGGTGAGTGTGGTGAGTGTAGCGTGTTAGTGATGGGTGTAGGTGTGGTGTGGGGCAGGCGACTAAGGCTCATTTAGCCATCCCGGCCCTTCTAGGCGAATATTTCAGCCTAGAATTCGTTGAAGTTGCTGGAGCGTGGCTACGACGCTGCTGAAATCTGAGGTGCAGCGCGGACGTGGTCTTGGTTGCTGGCGTCGTGTTGACTCCACATTATGTGGCCGCCGGACACTGGATGATGATGGCGCAATTGTTCGATGGGACCGTGCACCCGGCTTAATGGCGGTCGTCATACTGCGTCGCGGTTGCGGCCGGCAGAATGTTGACTGATGCCGTTCCGAGTGGTTCTGTGCAACATGGTGTGATGCGGCCGCCTACAAATCTGGCACAGGTTTCCCGAGGTACAATCGTGGGTTTAGTGGGTAGGCGTCAGGCAATTGAGACAATGGCCGTGCGCCTGGACGACCAGCTGGCGTTGCTGAGGTGGCAATCCCTTAAAGATGACGCATTGTGGCAACCGGTGGTCGGTAAGAAGCATAGTTTGCCGAGCGGTCTTGCTAGCTTTCCTTATGCGGCCCAGCTGCCAATCGGTAGGTGGCAGGCAATCGGCATGAATCAGGGCATAATCTCCAACTTTTGGCGCATTTTCTGTACTTTTCCATCGGTATCTCTTGTGGAAGTCCTTTATATAGTGTTCTTTCCATCGGCTACTGAAATTAAGATGGAGAATTTTAATTCTTTCCCATCTATTTAAAAATGATAGCGACTCCACGCTTAGCTCAGGTGTGGCCAGAAAGGGTGCTCCTTTTAGAAAATGCCCTGGAGTTAAAGCTGTGAAGTCGGAGGGATGCAAGAGTGGCCATGAGTTGAGAACGGCTTCGATTTTAGCTAATAAGGTCGTGAATTCTTCATAATTAAATTTGTAGCTGCCGGCTAGCTTCTTGAAATGGGATTTGAAGCTCCTTACAGCTGATTCCCATAAACCACCCATATGAGGAGCGCTTGGAGGTATAAATTGCCAAATGATAACTTGGAGGGCGTACTTTTGTACGATATCAGGGGGCACTTGTTTTAAGAAATCCACAAACTGTTTTTCTGTGGCTCGTTGAGCTCCTTTGAATGTTTTGCCATTATCGCTCCTGATTTTGGATAGGAAGCCACATCGAGCGACGAAGCGAGCAAATGCCGCGAGAAAAGCCTCCGACGTCAGATTAGTACATAGCTCAAGGTGTACTGCGTTTGTCGTGAAACATACAAAGACAGCCACAAAGCCTTTCATGAGAGTGGGAGATCTTAGCATGGAGGCCTTTATTTGAAAAGTCCTAGCAAAATCGACACCTGTAGTCGTGAAAGGCAGAGAGAAATTGCAGCGTTCAGGCGGAAGTGCTGCCATAATCTGCGTTCGCATTTTTTGCTTATGCATAGTGCAGATCTTGAAAATGCATTTCTTCTAACTCCCAAAATTTCCTTAATTGTGAATTAAGGTATTAATTGGATATTTCTTCCACTTAAGTTGTCATGGTGGTAACTGGTTCTGCCACTAGTCCACTTAGTATCCAACCGTATATATGTAGTATTTTGAGCTAGAAGGGTATTTGAAATTTTTTCAATTAAATTTAAATTTTAAATTTTTCAAGGTATAAGGTCGCTGCCTAATAGAAGATCTATTTGAGCGGTGGTGTTGCAGTTAGGATCTGCTAGCTTTAGGTGTGTAACCTTTTTTGCTTGCTATTTATATGATAGCTTGGAAGCATGTTCGTAAGTTGCGGTAAGACTATAGCTTCTGCTTGAATGCGCTTATCCGCTTGGGGCGAAATTAGGTTTAGATTTTTCAGGTAATGCCGCGGAGCATATATTTACCAGTATGGGGTCCCAATTGTCTGTGGGAATATTCTGTGTCGATAGAACCGACAAACAATTTGAAACAATGGATTTAAGTTTTATGAATTCTTCATTTGTTTCTTTCTGAATTTTGAGTGAATTGATACAATTCTTGCGCTTGTGATAATTTAGGATGGTTTATGTACACGGCCGTAAACATGTCCCGGAAGGACGGCCAATGTTCATAACCTCCGTGAAACATTTCTGTATCGCATGCTGGCACTTTAAGGTGAATGCCTGAACTCGCCTCTTGGCTTTGAATTTGTGGCAGCTCTACCCTTGGTTGCGGAGTAGGTGCAATTGGTGAAGATGAAAATCGAGGGCAGTATGGAATTAGACTTTGACTCTCAGCAATAAACTTAGTATATGAAATGTCTTTCAGTTTTTTTTGCTTTTTTAGCACCTTGCTTTGAGCGTGTAGCTTCAGCAAGTGTACATGGGCTCTTTTCTTCAGAAATTATTTTTTGTACTTTTAGATATCGTATCGATTTAGATTTCTTGGAATCTCCGTTCATTTAGATAATATGTGAATCAGTGTATTTCTGATAACAATAAATACGTGTGAAATCTTTAAGGGGGTATTCTGGTCTAGAAGCATGAATTTCAGGTAATTTTTAAAGTGTCGTAAAAAAAAGGCAATTAGTATTTTTTACTATCCATTTTTTTATTAGTTATTTGTTAATTTTAGAAGAGTACAGAAAAAAATTAAAAACTAAAAAAAGTAAAAAATTTAAAAGATTATGAGCTGACGAAGTGGGGGGGGGGGGTTTCTAAAAATTTCCTCGTGACCATACCCATGATTTCAACCCTGCTAGTTATCTAAAAAAAAAAAAAGATTATTAATCTAGAATAATGTCGCAATGGCCGGAACTACAGAAAACTGGGAAAATTTTTTTTCACAACATGGCGACTACCTGAAAAAAAAGTTTTTTTCGATCTCTTTTTCTGACTATTTCGATTTTTTAAAAAATAATAAAAATAAAAGTTTAGGAGACAATTCTAGTGAACTCGGACGCCACGTTACAAAATCGGCTGTTTCTCCGAAAATAAGTCGAATTTTGAAAAATCCTTCCAAGGTCATCACTCACGTCACTGTTGACAGTCATAACTTTGAAGTCGTAGATAATTTCGTCTATCTTGGAACCAGCGTAAACACCACCAACAATGTCAGCCTAGAAATCCAACGCAGGATAACTCTTGCCAACAGGTGCTACTTCGGACTGAGTAGGCAATTGAGAAGCAAAGTCCTCTCTCGACAAACAAAAACCAAACTCTATAAGTCACTCATAATTCCCGTCCTGCTGTATGGTGCAGAGTCTTGGACGATGTCAACAACGGATGAGTCGACGTTGCGAGTTTTCGAGAGAAAAGTTCTGCGAAAGATTTATGGTCCTTTGCGCGTTAGCCACGGTGAATACCGCATTCGATGGAACGATGAGCTGTACGAGATATACGACGACATCGACATAGTTCAGCGAATTAAAAGACAGCGGCTACGCTGGCTAGGTCATGTTGTCCGGATGGACGAAAACACTCCAGCTCTGAAAATATTCGACGCAGTACCCGCCGGGGGAAGCAGAGGAAGAGGAAGACCTCCACTCCGTTGGAAGGACCAAGTGGAGAAGGACCTGGCTTCGCTTGGAATATCCAATTGGCGCCACGTAGCGAGAAGAAGAAACGACTGGCGCGCTGTTGTTAACTCGGCTATAATCGCTTAAGCGGTTTCTACGCCAATTAAGAAGAAGAAGAAACTTTCAAGATATGCAAAATAAAAGTCGATTTTTTCAAAATCCTAGACAAAAATACCCCCTTAAGATAAAAAGTATGTATTTTTGTTGTATACGCAATGTAATAAATAACGAACGCGTTTTTGGCTTTCTTATTCCCGGTTCTTATTTAGTTGTGCTACTCGTGTTAGTTTATTATTGTTTTCTTTATATTTTATTTATTATTTCGTACTCGTTAGTATACATATATGTACTTGTGTATACGAGCGATAATGAGGGAAAAGCAAAAGGTTAATGGCCTTTTAGTCTGCACGATATGTGCGTTGTTATGTGCATAAGTAATATGCTTAAAATGTTTGTTAACAAGGTCAGGGGGTATTGCTGAAAAAGTGCCGATTTGGTCTTTGAATATACAATAGATAATTAAATGCTAATACAGTGGGAAGCTAAACTGTCCGGATGTTTTGCACTAAGGAAGTAAGGTAATGAAAATAATACAAATATAGGTATATTATCAGATATATGTATTTTTTTTTATTTAATTGACCATTATTCTAAATTATAAAGCACAAAAACGCATATAAATTGCTTCAAAAAAATAAAAAAATTAAAAAAAAAAACAAAAAATTCACTATTCGGACGCTTTTGCACAGTACAAGAAATAAACATTATCACGATATTGCTTTGTTAAAATGTAACGGTATTTAACCCGTTGGTTTTTTTTGTTTGTTTTGTCTCGTTATCAAGCTCTTATTGCTCTAGTTGTGCATTATTGTTTGACCTGTGAAGTGATTAACATGATTTTTAAATAAAAAATTAAAAGATCTTCAAAAATGAGAACAACGCCAACTGATATTGAAAACAAAGTGATGAATTTGTTGCAAAATAATTATTCATGCCGTAACCAAGGCTACTTTCTGATGGTGATGCCCGGCAGATTGAACGTTTGCTACATAATAAGGACACCAAGACCCCGAAAAATGCTGCAAAAAGTATTGGTAAGAATGTCAGTTCCTGGACGCTTAGACGCGCATTAAATAGAATTGGCTTAGTAGCCAGTGTGAAAAAGAAAAAGCCAGCACTTTCCGATGGAATTGTGAAAATACGCCTTCATTTCTGTAAAACCCACAAAAATTGGACAGTAGATGACTGGAAACGGGTTATTTGGAGCGACGAAACTAAAGTCAACCGATACCAGTCTGATGGAAAAGAATACTATTGGCTCAGGCCGCAGGAGCGCATCCAAAAGCACCATGTGAAGGAAATGATGAAACATGGTGGCGGCAGTAAAATGGTGTGGGGATGTTTTACTTGGTGGAACATTGGACCTTTGGTGAGAATCCAAGGTATAATGAAGAAGGAGGATTACCTGAATATTCTACAAACAAATTTACCAGAATTTGTTGACGAGAGTGCTTATCCAACCGAAGAAGTTGTTTTTCAGCAAGAAGGGGATCCGAAGCACACGGCCAAAATAGTTAAAAGCTGGCTACAAAACCAAACTTTTGGGACAATTGAATGGCCTGCACAAAGCGCAGACCTGAATCCTATTGAAAATTTATGGGCTATTATGAAAACCCACCAAAAAATGTTGACGAGCTTTGGGAGAGAATACAACATGAATGGCGAGCTCTTGACCGTGATATCATCCAAAAGTTGGTGGAGAGTATGCCAAAACGTATCGAAAGCGTAATTAGAAATAAAGGCCTTTGGACGAAATATTAAATTGGCAACGTTAATTGGTTTCAACAAACAAACAGTGCAAAAGTGTCCGAATAGTGAATTTTTTGTTTTTTTTAATTTTTTTATTTTTTTGAAGCAATTTATATGAGTTTTTGTGCTTTATAATAAAGAATAATGCTCAATTAAATAAAAAAACATATATCTGATAATATACCTACATTTGTATTATTTTTATTACCTTACTTCTTGATTTTTTTGTTTTATTTTGTCCGTATATATTTGTTATTTTTTTTTTGTTTTTAATTAATAAAATGTAATTTTTTTACTAATTAAACGGTTGCATTTACCGCACCGAAAATTTTTTCGAAATTTTTTGATTGTATTCGATCAGTTTAAAAATTTAATTTAATTTTGTACCATTTGTACGTTATATCGGGTGATTTTTAAGAGCTTGATAACTTTTTTTTAAAAAAAAACGCATAAAATTTGCAAAATCTCATCGGTTCTTTATTTGAAACGTTAGATTGGTTCATGACATTTACTTTTTGAAGATAATTTCATTTAAATGTTGACCGCGGCTGCGTTTTAGGTGGTCCATTCGGAAAGTCCAATTTTGGGCAACTTTTTCGAGCATTTCGGCCGGAATAGCCCGAATTTCTTCGGAAATGTTGTCTTCCAAAGCTGGAATAGTTGCTGTCTTATTTCTGTAGACTTTAGAAATGGAAGAACTGAACTTGGTTGACATGTGACACAGCTCGCGATTCTATGGCCATTTTGAGGGAAAACTTCGGAGAACAATTCATCTCAAGAAATGGACCCGTAAGTTGGCCACCAAGATCATGCGATTTAACGCCTTTAGACTATTTTTTGTGGGGCTACGTCAAGTCTAATTCTCTAATTGTTAATCGACGGTTTTTCAACACCAAATCTTTGATTTGTTGAACGTGAGCTTCGTCGGTTGAGGTTGATGGTCGCCCTGGGCGCTCTTCGTCTTCGACACGTTCACGACCGGTTTGGAACTCACTATACCACTGGTAAACATTTTTTTTTTGACATAGCCTCATCACCAAAGGCTTTCTGCACCATCCTCAACATATCCGCAGCAGAAAATTGATTCCGTCAACAAAATTTAATGCAAATTCTTTGCTCAACAAATTTCGACATCGCAAAAAACGAAAAACTCACTTTTAGCAGCTCACAAAACGACACGTATCTCAAACACTAATCAATATTTTGACATGAAATTTGACTGACAGTACTACCAACCTACAAAAAAAAAAATAATTCTCCAAATCCTTCGACGCGCGCAGTTTAAATTCAAATGTTACCTTATTTTTTGGTCTTTAAGTTGGCAATCTTTTATTTCCACTCTTATTATTTTTAATTATATATTTTTGGAAAATTATTGCATATTAGAGTTTATTGTTTTTTTTTGTTTTTAAGCTTCGCCGCCCGTTTAGAATTAAATAAAATTTTGCACCCGGTTTTTTTTGTTTTTGGTTTTTTCAGCACAATATTGTATTTATATGTATATTTATATGTTTCACATGCGATTTAAAATTTGTTTGTATTAGTATAATTTATAATATATATATATATTTGTCACTGCACTTTAATTTTTCTGCTTGAGGATTTTTTGTTTTCATTTTTTTCTCGTCTTTTCAGTTAAAATAAAGTTTTGTATATATGTATATGTCGACTCACTTAAATTTTGTGCAGGAATTTTGTAGTTTAATCTCACTTTTTTTCTTGAAAAATTTTGTATATACTTGTGTTTATGTCACCGAACTAATTTTTTTTCTCAATAGTGCCGTTCTTTGCGGCTCGAAGGACCAATATTTTAATCACTACCCGCTTCACTTACCATTTACTACTTTGTTTATTTTAAAATAAATAAAAAACCTTTTGTTTCACCACTTGATTTTTGTATTTTTTAACAATATAAATTCAACACTCGACTTGTGTGTGTTTTAACAATATAAATTCACTTTATAAATTAGGTTCAATGTGTATTTATTACTAATGGATGGATGGAGATGGAGCGATGCGTAGCGGTGACGGAAAAACGACGTAGATTCAAAGGCGGACGAATCAGAACCGGCGTGTGGATATGTTGACCCTTTTTATTGTTTGCGTTTGTGGATCCTGGGCTCTGGCGTGTGTGTGATGTTGATATGGATTGTGGTGATGTTGAGGTGAGTGTGGCGTGTTAGTGATGGGTTTGTTTGTTTTTTAGTGCGGAGTGCGGGACTTTAATCCGCTAAACCTAACCTACTCAGACCACATGTCTCCCCCACGGGACCACTGGACAAAGTATTACTTCATAGGAGAGAAGAAGACGTTTAAGTCTCCTCTATTACACGGACTGAATGACGCCTAATCTGTTCTAATTGTCATAATTTGGTTTGCCGCTTTGCTGACAACTTTCCACTTTATAGAGGACTCGCACATAAGTGCTGTCAAATTTTCCACCGTGATACTACCTCCAAGGGCGGTTTTCAGCTTTTCCCTTATACTTGAAGGGTACCGAGGGCAATAAAAGAACACGTGTTCAGAGTCTTCTTTACACTCTGTACACGTCGGACAGTATGAACTAAAGTCATGACGATATTTGAAAAGGTAACTTCTGAAGCAACCATGCCCACTGAGTATTTGGGTAAGGTGGAAATCCAGGTCCCCGAGTTGTCTTCCTATCCAAGAATGTTTGTCCAAAATCAGTCAGCAGGTCCACCGTCCTTTGCATGAAGTTTGCCACCGTTGCTGCCACATTGCAATGCTTTTTCTTCTCTCTTCTCTTTTTGCTGTGGTAGACGTTTCTGATAGGTTATATATTCGCGCGAATTCGTCTCCCTGGATATCAACCGGCACCATACTGGCTAATACCTTCGCAGAGTCATTTGAAATGGTTCGGAAAGCACTTATTACGCGTATTTCTGAAAGCCTATGCACTGTGTTAATTGGTCTAGCATATGATTTTATTTCTAGCGCCTGCATCCATATTGGAGTCGCATACAGGATAACTGAACTTATTACCTTAGCTATTAAACATTGTCGACTGGAACGCACCCTTTATTTGCCGTCATTCTAGATAACGCATTATATATTTTAATTGCTTTACGTGTCGCATTTTCCAAGTGTTCCTTGAACTTGAGTCCTGAGTGCACTATTACCCCAAGATACTTCAACTGCGGCTGTGAAGTAATCTCTCATTCTCCTAGGGTCAGCGGTATTTTCTCTTCAATTTTCCTAGAGCTTATGAGCAGGACTTCTGTTTTCTGCTCAGCCAGCTCCAGACTCATGGTAACAAACCATCGGCGCAATCCATTTATGCTGTCATTGCATTTGAACCGGAGATCCAGATTTTTAGTTACAGCTACCACTATGACGTCATCCGCATATGCGATTGTTTTCACATTTTTTAGTTGCGGTATTCTTAACACCCCGTCGTACAGCAGAATCCATAGCAGCGGGCCAAAAACCGAACCCTGCGGTACTCCACTGGAGATAGTGTAGCTCAGAGTGCCCTCGACCGTCTCGAATAGCAATCTCCCATATTTGCCCACTTTGCGGAATTGAACTCATTCTTCACATCCAGGGTTATTAGCGCGCCATATTTATTTGTACCGCCTTTCCATCTTTTTCCACTTATTGCACATTTTGCAGTATCAACTACTTCTCTTAGTGCGTCAATAGTGGACCTCTTTTTTATAAAGCCGTATTGTCTCTCTGATATTCCACCGGCTTTTTGGATTGCTAACTCCAAGCGGTTTCTTCCAATGCTTCCGTACACTTTCCCAATCGTGTCGAGCATACAAAGATGGCGATGTCGCAGTAGAACCAGGCGCTGTACCTTCCACGGATCGGGGAATACCTCTTCTAATATACACGCGTTGTATATGTTAACAAGTAAGCTGGGCCTTAGAATTATTACTTCGATAAGGGCTCTATTTGGTATACCATCTATTCCAGGCGCTTTGGAGTTTTTAATTTTTTTTTTCGCAATAGCCAATAGTTCGCCTTCTGTGACTAATAGGGTTGGCTCCGTAGCTTCGTTTCGTTTAATATAGGAAATGGAGGCATGCGTCGGGAATAACGCTTCGACAACATGTTTCATAAATAATGCGTTCTTAGGTTACTGCGACTTATTTCTAAATATCGACATACAAATTTTGTATGCCGTTCCCCAGGGGTCTATGTTCACTTCTTCGCAGAGCTTTTCGAAACAGGATCCCTTACTACGGATAATGGCTAACTTCAGGAGCTTTTTTTGGCATTTAAATTCTTCTCGGAGGCTGATTTCGTTATCACTTCCCTGGTTACGCTGTAGGCGGCGACTAGCTGAGTGACAGAGCTTCCTCAGCTTGGCAATTTCGTCGTTCCACCAGTATACCGGTTTTCGATTGTTATAGTATCTCTTCCTGCGCATAGTTGCATTGCATGCTGCAACTAGTTCCTTCCACACAGCGCATACTAAATGGACTGCGTTTTCGCCCGATGCCTTTGCCGCACTCCAGGCGCTCTCAAAAATGTCAGTATCAAATTCCTTTTGCCGCCATCTTCGTTTTCGAGAGCTATTTCTCGAACAGTGTTCCGTTTCTTGGGAGAACGAAACTTCAGCAATTATAGCCATATAGTCGCTATTTGTGTACATATCTGACACCTACCACTTGCCATGCCTGCTAAGCACGTCGTTGGCAAACATTAAGTCTATTAGTGAACCTACATATACTTCCCTTTTGAAAGGTATTTTGTGTGCCACTGATTAAAATCATAAGGTTTGTTTGACTCAAAAATTCTAGAATGAGGCGATCCCGATGATTAGTAATTCTGCTACCCCAAGCAGTAGACCATGCGTTAAATAAAATGTCCTGGTATTATTATTGGCGGTTTGCTTCTGATTTCTAGAGATAGCTCAAGGAGAAATTCGCTAATTGTTGC
The DNA here is from genome assembly GCF_024586455.1 of Bactrocera neohumeralis. Classification (NCBI taxonomy): domain Eukaryota; kingdom Metazoa; phylum Arthropoda; class Insecta; order Diptera; family Tephritidae; genus Bactrocera; species Bactrocera neohumeralis. Next base: position 5,004,551 of record NW_026089622.1, on the reverse strand, counting down.
GCTAGGACGAGCATAGCAGCTTACAAAATATATTCCTTGTATATTTGCCCATGTAAAGCCGTTATGGGTATCGTTGGAAAGTGATGTGAAGCCTTGACTTTTGCAGGCCCATATTGCCGCCTTGCCACTTATATCTTTACTTGAGAATATTGTTCGCTTAATAGGGGACATCTATGTTTTCTTCTAGAACCGTCTGTTTTAGAAGGTCTTGTGCTGCAGCGCAATGGTTGAGATTTAGTTGTAATATCTTCATTTTTTCGTTGACTTCAATATACCTGCGTATTTATGACCAACCGTACTCAGAACGGAGTGCTTCCCTTTGGAGAGCATAGAACTTGGGGAATTCGTGCATATCTTTGCCATGTAACCTGGGGCTGCTACATTTGTGTGCTATATGTCCTAGTTGGAAGCACCTAAAACCACGAGTAATAAGTGAAAACTCCCGGAGAAGACAAAGACCCGTTCTTTATTTTACCGCACTTAAGTAAAGTTTTGGCATCCTCAGCTCGTAGGCATATAAGAGCTATTTGAGTGCCACTCTGAGTTTTCCGCAGATTTTTTATATTTTTCTTCCCCAGGTTTTGGATCCCACACTCCTTTTGTAATGTGTTAGAGATGGGTGTAGGTGTGGTGTGGGGCAGGCGACTAAGGCTCATTTAGCCACACATTAATTCATATATTTATTAAAAAACTCAAAGGAAAACGTACATATTTCGTTGTAATAGAAAAGGTCATAAATATGTAATTTTTGATTTGTTCACTTTGAATATTCACAATGATAGAAAGCAGTGATGTAACTAAAAGGAACTGCAAATCTAATACGCCTCCTCAAAAATTACACTGAAAAGAAAATTCTAAAATAAAATAAAAATTATTTCACACTTTTATGTGACGTGTTGTGCACTCTGGGAAATTACAATTACATAGTTCAACATTTGTTGCAAGGATTGGGAAAAACGCAATCAGACTACACTTACTTAAATTTAAGGTATACATTTGAGTAATTAGTTTTATGTTGTATTCAATTTGTTCTTCTCTACCAGTCCCATTTGATATTTCAATTTTTAGAATCGGTCTGCAGGTAACGGTTTCGTCAAAATATCAGCCAACAGTTTATCTGTAGGGGTATACTCAAGACTAAGTAGCTTATTTTCAATTTGTTCTCTAGAAAAATGATACTTTATATCAATATGTTTTGTTCTTTAGTGACATGAAGGGTTATTAGCAATACATATACAACCTTAATTACATATCTTCACAACTCACAACTTTACACTTTTTAACAATGACTTCAACCATAAAGCTTCCCTTACAGCCTCAAATAGTGCCATATATTCTGCTTCAGTCGATGAAGCAGCTACATAATTTTGTTTCTTTGTATTCCATCAAATTAAGCATGATTTAAACATTTAAGACAAATATCCTGTAGTACATTTTCTATCAGTTTCACTCCCACCCCAATCAGAGTCAACAAATATTAAAATATTTTTATAATCAGGTTTCTGAATATAAACTAACCTTAAATCAATAGTACCCAGGAGCGTCGCGAGGATCCAGATCATGGAGGGGTGAGTCCCTTTGAAATGCCGACTCATTTCAAAAATTTGCCGGTTTAATGTATATGAAATATATATAAAATAAGGATATCTTCATTTCTGATAAGGTATTACGGAGAAGTTTGACAACATAATAGCATAATTCATTATTTTATTCTCAAATAAGTATTGTACATATTAGTATAATCATCATTTAATGTTTCTCTTAATATAAAATACATATATTGTTCAGCGACGTGTTACGCGGGAAAAAACAAGATTTTCTTAAGAAATTGAATTGCAAAAAATATAAATTTCTGAGTTATATTTTCACTCTGCGATGTTTCAACATTGACCATTTTCCAACAACATCGCGCAGATCGATTTCGTCTACTTTATCCTTTGAAGAAGAAAGCAGCATCAAAGAATTCAAACGTTCATCCCCCATTGTTGTACGCAAATCGTTGAAAACAAATTTCAATTTACTAAAAGAACGTTCACATGAAGCTGACGTGACAGGAGAAGTCATTATGTAATGCAGTGGCGTAGCTAGCATAAGTGACACCCGGGACGGATTTTGAAGGTGTCACCCCAAAACTCAATCAAAACTTTTAAAGTGAAAAAATAATCATTTACATTTTATTAAAACACGAGTATTACAAATATTATATTAGTATATTACGTGAAAAAATTAAAATTTCTTCCTTCTAGCTTTGACACTTGCAAACTCCGAAATCACGTCTTCAAAATTTATATTTTGTGTTGCTTCATGTTCTATCGTTAAAATACCAAGATTGTTTAATCTGGTTTCAGTCATTGTAGACCGCAAGTAATTTTTAATTAAATTTAATTTGCTGAAACTTCTCTCACATGAAGCGACTGATGCCCATATTGTCATAAATAACTTTAATGCGACCGTTAGATTCGGAAGAGAAGCTGTAAAGTCCCATTCCACAATGAATTTCAAATAGTCCAGCGTCACCCAATTAGAGACAGTGATATTAGCCGCTTTTAAATGTCTTCTCAATCTTAGTATTTCTAAAAGTAGTTCTGTTTCTGATACTTCATCGTAAAGGTTAGTAAATTTTGATATAGCAAATTTTAACTGTTAAGTGTTTGCCAAAAGCAAGGTCTTTGACTGCACAACTTCAAACAATGAAGCTACGTCTTTAATGGACTTTACTCGTGTTTTGAGTTCAATATTGAATCTGTCAATGCATTCTAACATGTCCTTTTGAAGTTCCGCTTTAAGTGTAAGTCCAGTATCGGTGGCTAACTCACCGGGCATGCGTTTCTTGCGACGAATTCGTCGTTCCATCGAAATGTTCCGATTTTTGTACGGCAAAATCTATTGCCTCTCCTGCTAGATGCAACCGTTTCTCTCCAATGAATAGACGAAGTGCTTCTAGTTTTATGATTATTTCATCAACACATAAACCTTTACTTTGCAATGCAATCTGAGCATAGTTCACTTCCCTTAGCACATCATTCCAAAAGAAAAGAAAACAAAGAAACGAGAAATTGCACACAGCAGAGATAAGATTTTGTGCAGCACCTCTAGTTTCTAAATTTACGTCTTGGTCACATATCAAAATTTTCAGCCAATACTTTTACTGCACCATAATGAGCACTCCAGCGCATTGTCGAAAGTCTTTTAACAGATGCTTTGCAGTGATTGAGGAGCACTTCCCAGCGGCTTGTGGAAGTTGAAGAAAAGTTAAATATTGTCTCCACTGCTCCGAAAAATGTAACACAAGTCACATTTTGTGCAAACGAATGTTGGCCGCATAAATTAATTAAATGATCTATACAACCAATAAAAATTGCTTTATTGTTTTTTTCTTTTATAATAGCTTGCACTCCCCCGTGTACACCACTCATAACTGCAGCATTATCATAGCCTTGAGAACGACACATCCTAATATCTAAGCCATCGTTTTCAAGCTTCTTTAGTATTTCATCGCTTAAATCAGCTGCTTTTTTTCCATGTAAGGGAAAAAATCCTAAGAATACTTCTTTGACTTCTACTTTTCTATTATTAATTTTTACATAACGAATTACTTCGGACATTTGATCGACATGTGAAACGTCAGGTGTGCTATCAAACATGATTCCAAATATAATATATGTTCTTTGAGTACAGCATCATACTTTGACAGCAGTATAAGTTTACGATTACATGGGGCAACTTTAGTTGCTAATTCTCGGGCGATTCTCTTTTGCTGTCGCCCATTGCCTTCACACGAGCAACTTGTGTTGCGCAACTCCGTTCGCGTTTTTTCTCATTCTCTTTACTTTAACCCATTGTCGTTTCTTTTTCCTTTTAGGTATTTGGGCCACTTTATCACATATATTAATCAGCTCTGTCAATTAAGAAATATATTTTATTTATTAAAACAAAGATATATCACTCTTTTTACTATTGTCTGAATCAATTTGTATGGCTTCCTCCATACATTTCACAATATCTTTAATTAATTCGATTTTTTCGTCATACTCCATTTTCTAAAATATTTATATTATATTATGTATATTTGTATATATATTTGCAAATTACTTACCGAAAGATGAAATTAAATTTTTTAAATATATTCAAAATATTAATTTCAAAAAAAGATACGCAAATGCAACTATGTACTACGAAAGAAAGAACACGAATGCCGAAAAACGTCGCAGCGAACTGTTACGAATAAGAACACAAAGCGAGTTGCTGAACACTGGAAACTCGGCGCGATTCCCCTCTCCTCGTCGCCCCCTCGCCTATAAACCAAGAGTTGCCGCAACAAAAGTTGCCTCGTGTAATTGGGCTCTAACTAGTTCTAAGAAATTACCTTTATTGGTAGACCCTTGGGTTTCATCATGTCCACGAAATGCTAGGTTTTGTTTAGCTAAAAACAAAGTTATATCAAGTAATCTAGATAAAAGATTTTTCCACTTCTGTTTTTCCGTATTCATTAATTGCAAGGTTGCGTCATCTATTGTGGTGTGACTTTTTAAACTCATTTCCAATGTTTTTCACTTTTCGAAATTTTCTAAATGATCACATGAAGTTTCATGGTTCAATACTTTAGGATTTAGTTTCCACCACTTCTGAAATCCAGTTGTAAATGTTCTTTGTATGTTACTGACAGCAAATAAACGACAGCAAAAACAGTACAAGTTATTTGATATAGGAGAAAATATCATTCATGATCGTAGAATTTTTTCACCACTAGGCATCTCTTTATAAAACCATTCCTGTGAAAGATGACGAGAATCACCTTTAATATTTGAACCATGACGAGATACAGCAGAAAATGGTCCTTCTTTGTTCTGGAAATGTTCACTCCCCTTTTTTACTATGTCAATGCGAACATTATTGGGAACCGGTAAACTCCAATGTGAAACATCTCTCAAGTGTTGCACTTGCTCGGTCGTCTTCATTGATTCTGTATTGTCGATGTTGCTATCCGAATGTGATTCTTCAAGATGTGAATCATTACTTTCGTCAGCAGGAGACTCGGGTACTTTACTTGAACTTTGGCCGCTATCTGCTTTTGTGACATATTTGAGCAGAGATCCAGACATGCTCTAAATTTCATCCATTTTAGCCTTTTTGGCTTTTCTCTGCTGAAACCCGCTTTGTCTTTTCGAAGTATGAATTCCCTGCGGCATATTTCGTTCTGGATATCCTAAAAATATTTTTATTTAGTAAGTGATACGTTGATTTCATAAAGAAATTGTAGTAGTAAATAAACACGTACACGGAGAAAACAGCGGTGAAAAAATTAATAAATTTTAAAATCTAAATACAAAAAAATAATATCATTTTCAATCAATTTTTATCAAAAATTAAAAGCTGATATAATAAATTAATAAATGAGATAGTAACTTTTACAACATATTAAATAATTATATTCATAACATCAAAGAGTACTGACACTATTTAATTTATTACCATTTGAATGTTGTGTGTGTTCTGTGAACTGTAATACAATAAGTGCTATGTCAGCATTGAAATTTTTACTAACCAATATAGTAATATTTATTTTTAATGGATTCTAATAATAACTACACAATTTATAAACAATTGCTATTCTCTTTACAAATATTACAAATACTATCTGTAAGAATACTTCTACTAATTTTTAATATATGTATAGTAAAAAATTCTATTGTTATTTAAAATGCTGATAACACAATTTGCTTCACAGTTTTTGATTTTAATAAACTGGTTAGTAATTTTTCGAAACCTTAGTTATTATAATTTATCTAACCAAGATTTAAATTTTCGTTTAGGCTTAGTAAATATAGTAATTTTTCTCGAACATTATAATAAATTTTATTATATTTTTTTCTCCGTGTACACGTTACGTAATTAGCTTTGTGAAATATATTTTTATATAAATTAACAATCCTGCAACTGGGTGTAAATATGTATTTAAGTAGGTATGACTAGAAAATAATAGCAAAAATACTTTACTTACCTTGTTTATTTTCTTCAAGAATCTTAATAGTCGGTTTTATACAAAAATTGTTGTTTTTAATATCTAATAATTAACAAACACTTTGCACTAAACTTTCACACGTTCACGTAAAAGAATATTGAAATAAATGCGGTCGGAAACAAAAGAAATTGCCCAATCCACAACACAAGTGACGAGCTCTATATCAAGGGAATCCCCTGACTAGCGTTAGTTGTGCGAATTCCACCTAATTCTCTTTTGTAACGGCTAATCAATTTGTACATGTCAAACGAAAGTTTACCGCCCAGGACTGTATCGTTTTGCATGCAAAATTTAAGAAATTCTTGAAGCGTGTTAAAAAAAAGAACTTACATAACAAGTAACATCTCAATAAAATTTAAGAAACATGCAAAGTAATTCAAAATAATCACTTAAATAACTCAATCACTTAAATTACATAATATCTATTAAAGTGCTGCTCATTAAGCTTTAAAATTTATATGTAGCTTAAATGCTAACTTCTTCTTCTTAATTGGCGTAGACACCGCTTACGCGATTATAGCCGAGTTAACAACAGCGCGCCAGTCGTTTCTCCTTTTCGCTACGTGGCGCCAATTGGATATTCCAAGCGTAGCCAGGTCCTTCTCCACTTAGTCCTTCCAACGGAGTGGAGGTCTTCCTCTTCCTCTGCTTCCCCGGCGGGTACAGCGTCGAATACTTTCAGAGCTGGAGTGTTTTCGTCCATTCGGACAACATGACCTAGCCAGCGTAGCCGCTGTCTTTTAATTCGCTGAACTATGTCAATGTCGTCGTATATCTCGTACAGCTCATCGTATCTCTCATTCCATCGAATGCGATATTCGCCGTGGCCAACGCGCAAAGGACCATAAATCTTTCGCAGAACTTTTCTCTCGAAAACTCGCAACGTCGACTCATCAGTTGTTGACATCGTTCAAGCCTCTGCACCATATAGCAGGACGGGAGTTATGAGCGACTTATAGAGTTTGGCTTTTGTTCGTCGAGAGAGGACTTTACTTTTCAATTGCCTACTCAGTCCGAAGTAGCACCTGTTGGCAAGAGCAATCCTGCGTTGGATTTCCAGGCTGACATTGTTGGTGGTGTTAATACTGGTTCCTAAATAGACGAAATTATCTACAACTTCAAAGTTATGACTGCCAACAGTGACGTGAGTGCCAAGTCGCGAGTGCGACGACTGTTTGTTTGATGACAGGAGATATTTCGTCTTGCCCTCGTTCAGTGCCAGACCCATTTGTTTTGCTTCCTTGTCTAGTCTGGAGAAAGCAGAACTAACGGCGCGGGTGTTAAGGCCGATGATATCAATATCATCAGCATACGCCAGCATCTGTACACTCTTATAAAAGATGGTACCTTCTCTACTAAGTTCTGCAGCTCGAACTATTTTCTCCAGAAGCAGGTTGAAAAAGTCACACGATAGGGAATCGCCTTGTCTGAAACCTCGTTTGGTATCGAACGGCTCGGAGAGGTCCTTCCCGATTCTGACGGAGCTCTTCGTGTTGCTCAGCGTCAGTTTACACAGCCGTATTAGTTTTGATGGATGCTCCTTATCAGTTCTTCGCCGCCGTGTATGAATAGCTCGGCCGGTAATCCATCGGCCCCCGCCGCTTTGTTGTTCTTCAGGCGGGTAATTGCTATTCGAACTTCTTCATGGTCGGGCAATGGGACGTCTGCTCCATTGTCATCGATTGGGGAATCGGGTTCGGCTTCTCCTGGCGTTGTTCATTCACTGCCATTCAGCAGGCTGGAGAAGTGTTCCCTCCATAATTTAAGTATGCTCTGGGCATCGGTCACTAGATCACCTTTGGGGGTTCTACAAGAGTATGCTCCGGTCTTGAAACCTTCTGTAAGCCGCCGCATTTTTTCGTAGAATTTTCGAGCATTACCCCTGTCGGCCAGCTTATCAAGCTCTTCATACTCACGCATTTCGGCCTCTTTCTTTTTCTGTCTGCAGATGCGTCTCGCTTCCCTCTTCAATTCTCGGTATCTATCCCATCCCGCACGTGTTGTGGTCGATCGTAACGTTGCGAGGTAGGCAGCCTGTTTTCTCTCCGCTGCGGCGCGGCACTCCTCGTCGTACCAGTTGTTCTTTTGCACTTTCCGAAAACCAAGGGTTTCGGATGCAGCTGTACGTAAGGAGTTTGAAATGCCGTCCCACAGTTCCCTTATACCGAGTTGTTGATGAGTGCTCTCAGAGAGCAGGAGTGCAAGCCGAGTAGAAAATCGTTCGGCAGTCTGTTGTGATTGCAGCTTTTCGACGTGGAACCTTCCTTGTGTTTGTTGGCGTGCGTTTTTTGCTGCACAGAGGCGGGTGCGAATCTTGGCTGCAACAAGATAGTGGTCCGAGTCGATGTTAGGACCTCGGAGCGCACGCACATCTAAAACACTGGAGACGTGTCTTCCGTCTATCACAACATGATCGATCTGGTTGGTAGTTTTTCGATCCGGAGACAGCCAGGTAGCTTGATGAATTTTTTTGTGCTGGAATCTAGTACTACAGATAACCATATTTCGGGCCCCGGCGAAGTCGATCAGCCTCAACCCATTTGGGGATGTTTCCTCGTGGAGGCTGAATTTACCGACCATAGTGCCAAAGATACCTTCTTTGCCCACCCTGGCGTTAAAGTCGCCAAGCACGATTTTGACATCGTGGCGGGGGCATCTCTCATAAGTGCGTTCCAAGCACTCATAAAAGGCATCTTTGGTCACATCGTCCTTCTCATCCGTCGGAGCGTGGGCGCAGATCAGCGATATGTTGAAGAACCTCGCTTTGATGCGGATTGTGGCTAGACGTTCATTCACCGGAGTGAATGATAGTACTCGGCGACGGAGTCTCTCTCCCACCACGAATCCCACACCAAACTTGCGCTCCTTTATATGGCCACTGTAGTAAATGTCACAAGGACCTACTCGTCTTTGTCCTTGTCCCGTCCATCGCATTTCTTGGACGGCGGTGATGTCAGCCTTTATTTTCACGAGGACATCAACCAGCTGGGCACCGGCACCTTCCCAATTAAGGGACCGGAAAATGCTAACACAACACCCTAATTACATGAAAGTAACAAAAAAACTGTTACACAACACCCTATTTTCTAGAGCAGCGTTGTCCACGGCCTATGCGCACAATAGCGCACGGACAGTGCCAGACACCTCACACCAACATGTCGCGACAAGTGTCTGTGAAACCACGATTGTGCTACTGTATTCAACTTCGTAGGCAAGCAAAGCTGAATTTTGCGATCAGTTGACGCTAGAATAACCAACACAAGCATAACGTGCACACATTCACGTTGGACAACACTGCTGTATATACTGAGATTGACAGTGTGCACATTGTTTTGTTTTTAAATACTCGTATCAATTTATTATGCTCGTGGTACGATATTATAGTTACCTAGATTATTTGATTAGTGGCGGTTATGCTCTCTGCCACAGATTTACGATTTTTTATAGGTAGAACTGATTGTTATAGTCGGGCTCGGGTGTCACCCCTAATCGGATGACACCCCGGGCGGACCGCCCCTGCCGCCCTCCCCTAGCTACGCCACTGATGTAATGAACAATTTTGTACGCAATAGGAATGACCTTAAGCAAAAATACAATCTAGATCTTCACTGAAGAACTTAGGTTCCAATTGCACAACAAATTGTATAGATTCTATTGTAATATTACTTCTGTTAGCTGGAATCCTGAACATCTCTTGAATGGGTTTGAAGGTTGACATAGTTTCTTGCAAATTATCTTGAATACAATTTGAGAAATTTTCGAAGACAATTTTGAATTTTTTTCTATAAAATGTCTGGAAATCAAAATTACAAGCAGTTGCTGGATTATCGTCATATTCATTCAAGTCATTTTCAGGGTTGATCTGACACTTTTCAGCAAATGCAACTGAACTCGCTAGCAATGCGTTGATTTGTGATTCGTCATTCATTTGTTGGAATGACGCTGATGTGCTTTCAATCAGCAATAATGCGTCAATGACGTTCAATTTCTCGGCTTCCAAACTTTCTGTCAAATTTTTTACTTTAAACATTACATTTTTACAAAAAAATAACGAGCTAATAAAATCAAAATCCAGAATTTTTTTAAGCAGACCAGAAGCTAATGTACGTGTATTGTTATCAAAATGAATCTTTTTGAATGACTTCCAAGGCGTTAACAATACCTTCGAAAGAAATCCACACAGCTTTTACTATCTGAGAACCCTTTTTAAACATTTCCATAATTCTGCATTATTTTTGTTGGTATAACTAGTTAAAATATTATAATCGATTTTATTTGGAAGTGGAGTACTGTCGGGTTAACAGTCGTTCATTTTAAATTTATTCAGTATATTTTTAATGTAAGCGGTTTGACTTAAGCACAACTGATTCTCTTTCTGTTCAATTTTTATTCCAATGAAATATCGGATCTCAAATAAGTCCGTCATTTTAAATTTATTCATCAAATAATTTTTACATTCGTTTATTGTTTTAATATTTGCAGTTGCATTAACAAAATCGTCTACATATAGTAGCACATACACATTTTTCAATATGTCCCCTTTGTCAAGAATATAAATGCAATGATCTACTGTGGAATTCACAAAACCCATATCCTTTAATACTCTATCAAAAACATCAAACCAACATCTGGCAGCTTACTTAAGACCATATATGGCCTTATTTCATTTAAAGACTTTGACTGTATAACAGGATAATCCTGAAGGAACTGTCATGTAAATTTCCTGTTTTAACGTACCGCTTAAAATGCTGTTTTAACGTCCATGTGATGAACTTTTAAACCAAATTGGTTGCAAAAAGCCTATATAAAACGAAAACTCGAAATTCTAGCCACTGAAGCAAACGTTTCATCATAATCATTTAAATATTCTTGTGTAAAACCTCGTGCAACAAGTTTTGCCTTGTGTTTGATTGGGTTGACGAATTCGTCGTGCTTAATTGTAAAAACCTATTTACAGTCAACTATATTTTTATGTTGAGGTCTTTGTACAAGTGACCAAGGTTTGTTATAAGAACGCGAATCTAGTTCTTCCTCTATTGCTTTTTCCCAATAAGACATATCACTTCTACTTTATATATCTTCAAATGTATTTGGAGTGCTACTAATGAAAGTGTGAGCATTCATTATAGAATTATATGACAGTGAGTTTTCTTTATTATCTGATATCTGTTTGCGGTCCTTTAATCTTTCACTTCCTCTAACATCGTTATTATATATCGGTTGTGAACCTGACGATTTAGAACTGTGTTCATCTACGAATATATTTTCAACCGTATTTACGAGATCATAATTTGTATCATATTTATCTAAATAATCACACTGTTTATCTGAATTAAGTATTTCAGATTTTTCTTCCGTACTTTCATTCGGGAATTTTTCTTCTTTCATACCTTCCGTACTCTCATTCGGTAAATTAAAGCCTTTTGATGGGACACTATCTTTCATTACATTCCTGGAATGTACCATATTTGTTTCATCTACAATAACATCTCTTCCTGTTATAAAGCCTCTGTTATCTTCGTCCCACAATTTAAACCCATTCGGTTCGTATCCAATAAGTATACACTTCTTTCATTTCGCATCAAATTTTCTTTTTCTTGTTTTGTTAAGCACATTTACTGTCGAACCGAATATCTCCAAATACTTTAAATTTGGTTTTCTATCATGCCACCGTTCATATGGAGTTTTTGTACTATTCCTCAGAGCTTTACTTGGACATATATTACTTAAATAGGTAGCTGTCAATACTGCTTCACCCTAAAAACACTTGTCCAATTTTGCACCATTTACCATAGCCCGCGCTTTTTCTGTTATTGTTCTTATCATTCGTTCGGACACACCATTCAACTGTGGAGTATGTGGAACTGTTAAATGGTAAGTGATCCCTTTTTGAACACAACAATCCTTCTTCTCATTCGATAAGTATTCTCGACCATTGTCTATGTATAAATTCACTACTTTTGAATTGAAATGTGCTCTCAAGTAAATGCTTAATAAAAAAATACATTATTTCTTCAAGTAACTTTGACAGCTTACGCATTGTGAATAATCCACATTAAAAGAGCGAGAGAGAATAAACAAAGAAAATAAATTTTGTGCGTAATATGTATGTGTGTAGAACATAAATATTTTCCTTGCGATTTAAGGAATGTTGTTGATGATTGGTAAGTTTTATACAACATTTCAAACTGAAATATACTTCATAATAATGATTTTTACTAATTTAGGATGGATTAAACGATTTGAATTTCCTTCAAGAAACAATTGTTGATTTCATGTTTCTTCGCAAAACCAGGTTTGCCATATTCGCATTTTATTGAAAAAATGTATTAAAAATTAGTATTAGTATTTCTTGAGAGCTAGATACTAAGCTTTAGCGACAAAGTTTTTAAACATTGCAAAAACCTCAGATTTATAAGTGATTAGATAGTACGTTACACAATAATGTGTAAATTAATCAACAAATTCTTCTTCTTATTAATTGGCGTAGACACCGCTTACGCGATTATAGCCGAGTTAACAACAGCGCGCCAGTCGTTTCTTCTTTTCGCTACGTGGCGCCAATTGGATATTCCATGCGAAGCCAGGTCCTTCTCCACTTGGTCCTTCCAACGGAGTGGAGGTCTTCCTCTTCCTCTGCTTCCCCCGGCGGGTATTGCGTCGAATATTTTCAGAGCTGGAGTGTTTTCATCCATCCGGACAACATGACCTAGCCAGCGTAACCGCTATCTTTTAATTCGCTGAACTATGTCAATGTCGTCGTATATCTCGTACAGCTCATCGTTCCATCGAATGCGATATTCGCCGTGGCCAAAGCGCAAAGGACCATAAACTTTTCGCAGAACTTTTCTCTCGAAAACTCGTAACGTCGACTCATCGGTTGCTGTCATCGCCCAAGTCTCTGCACCATACAGCAGGACGGGAATTATGAGCGACTTATATAGTTAAGCTTTTGTTCGTCGAAAGAGGACTTTACTTTTCAATTGTATACTCAGTCCGAAGTAGCACCTGTTGGCAAGAGCAATCCTGCGTTGGATTTCCAGGCTGACATTGTTGGTGGTGTTTGGAATACTCTTGTAGAACCCCCAAAGGTGATCTAGTGACCACCTTATGGAGGGAACGCTTCTCCAGCCTGCTGAATGGCAGTAAACGCACAACGCCAGGAGAAGGCGAACCCGATTCCCTAATCGATTACGATGGAGCAGACGTTCCATTGCCCGACCATGAAGAAGTTCGAATAGCAATTGCCCGCCTGAAGAACAACAAAGCGGCAGGGGCCGACGGATTGCCGGCCGAGCTATTCAAACACGGCGGTGAAGAACTGATAAGGAGCATGCATCAGCTTCTTTGTAAAATATGGTCGGACGAAAGCATACCCAACGATTGGAATTTAAGTGTGCTATGCCCAATCCATAAAAAAGGAGACCCTACAATCTGCGCCAACTACCGTGGGATTAGCCTCCTCAACATCGCATATAAGGTTCTATCGAGCGTATTGTGTGAAAGATTAAAGCCCACCGTCAGCAAACTGATTGGACCTTATCAGTGTGGCTTCAGACCTGGAAAATCAACAACTGACCAGATATTCACCATGCGCCAAATCTTGGAAAAGACCCGTGAAAAGAGAATCGACACACACCACCTCTTCGTCGATTTCAAAGCTGCTTTCGACAGCACGAAAAGGAGCCGCCTTTATGCCGCGATGTCTGAATTTGGTATCCCCGAAAAACTAATACGGCTGTGTAGACTGACGTTGAGTAACAACAAAAGCTCCGTCAGGATCGGGAAGGACTTCTCCGAGCCGTTCGCTACCAAACGAGGTTTCAGACAAGGCGATATGTTGAAGAACCTCGCCTTGATGCGGATTGTGGCTAGACGTTCATTCACCGGAGTGAATGATAGTACTCGGCGACGGAGTCTCTCTCTCACCACAAATCCAACACCAAACTTGCGCTCCTTTATATGGCCACTGTAGTAAATGTCACAAGGACCTATTCGTCTCTGTCCTTGTCCCGTCCATCGCATTTCTTGGACGGCGGTGATGTCAGCCTTTATTTTCGTGAGAACATCAACCAGCTGGGCAGCGGCACCTTCCCAATTAAGGGTCCGGATATTCCAGGTACATGCCCTCAAATCGTAGTCCTTATTTCGTTTGCCATGGTCGTCATCCGAGTCTGTTTTTTCTTTTTCATTGGGGGTGTTTTTTTACGTGGCGGGTCCCAAACCCAGCGCACAACCCTATGTAGGGGATGTTTCGCCTTCTCATATTAGCTCGCCTTCGAACGGATGTTCTTAGGCTACCCAGAGGATACTAGGTCAAAGACCGGAAGTAGTGAGCTGCTTGAGCCATGTGTAAAAGAATCGTTTCTGGCCACTCCCAAGTGAATGGCGATCAGAGAACTTTCCTCACTTGCGTGAACTTCTACACATGACTCAAATATGACATAATAATTTTTACGGTCCACTGTGGATGGTGTAATCGGACCACAAACATCAGAATGAATTATAAATAAAGGCCACTTTCTTTACATAGTTTTTATCTTTATGTTTTACAAAAGGTAATCTAGCATGTTTTCCATTAATAGAATCCTCACATAAATCATTGTTAGGTTGCACAGTGTTTAAAAGATGAATATCATTGAACATATCTTTACTTTGAATTTTTAATATGTCCCAACCAGTCATGCTACAATTGGTAGTTATTATTAAATGATGTATATACTTTACTACATAATGTCATTTCAATATATGGTACGCTATACATACCTTGGTTTTCAAGAATTACTTCACAATTTTTAGATACTTTGACACCTTTGACACATCATGACAAAATATAACATTCTCTAGAGCAGTGTTTCCCAAAGTGGGCGATAACGCCCCTTGTAGGCGCTGCAGGTATCAAGGGGGGCGGTAAGAGACCCAGAAAGAAAATGGGGGCGTTGTGTAGAAGCCTGGGGGGTTATTTGTAATTCTATATTTAGCTAGGAGGCCTCTTAGACAACGACTACATGAGCTCTCGACTCTCAACAACTCTCAACTTGTGAACATCGACTAATATGAATTAAAAGATTGCTCAAACTCGGTTCTATATTATTGTCCGCGTAGTTCATATATCTGTCCTATTTTATTGAATATAGAAAAAATGAAAATCATGTCAATCGGTCGCTCCGTTTCATAACGGGGCATCTCGACAGGATAGAATTTAAAGAATACTAACTGTCAAACGTTTTGCTATTGCCATTGCCAAATCTGTATGTGGGCATTTGCTACCATAATATAATCATTTGTGCAAAGGTGTAGGGTAGGTAGGTTCGAGCTGATGTAGCGCATGCTCTTGAATAATTTATTTTATCACTTGCGAAATGACGTCGGGTAGGTAGCTGATGTAACGCACGTTTTGAGCTTTTGAACTCCTTAAATCTTTTATGTGGAAAATAAAAAAAGGATCTTTATCCTTTCTTACAAATGTATTTCTGGGGAAAATAAAAAAAGGATAAAAATACTTTTTCTACAAATGTATTTCTGGGAAAAATAAGATAATAAGAAAAGGAGAAAGATTCTTTTTTACAAATGTATTTCTGGGAAAAATAAGATTATACGAAAAGGAGAAAGATCCTTTTTTTTACAAATATATTTCTAGGAAAAATAAGAATTCATATTTTTGGACTACTATATAATAATTGTGCTTAAGCATTCCTATATAAACAATGTAATATTTATTTTATGTTCATTTGTGGTTTTGCGCGCAATAGATGAGCATTACTTACGCCTCCTTTACACTATTCGCGAAGTTAAACGTATTTCTCAAAGCAAAACAATGTCGGAAGTAAAAAAGAAGAGACGGCAATACTGTGCGGAATACATTGAATTCGGATTCATTGAAAATCCCACAAACCCATCCTCGTCTTTGTGTTTTCAATGTCTAAAAACATTTTCGAATGAAGCAATGAAGCCTTCATGACTGCAAGATCATTTGAATAAAATGCATCCAGATAAGAGAGACAAGAATGTAGAATATTTTCAGGACCTAGAGAAGCATAATACTCAGCCAGGTGTAGCAAAACTATTTTCGGCGGCTGCTAATCAAGATGACGACGGACTTCGAGCTTCGTACAATATCTCTTTGTTAATTGCTCAAAAAGGCAAACCACATGACATCGCAGAAGAGTTAATATTGCCAGCAATAAATGAAGTAATAACCACCGTGCTTCATAAACCGACCGCAGATATTATCCGAAATATTCTTTTGAGTAATAATTCTGTGCAAAGACGAATTGATGAAATGGCTGAAAAAATTGAAGAATCACTGTGCGATCACCTGAGGACAAGCCAATTCTCAATTCAGCTCGATGAGTCCACTTTACCAACTAATGAAGCATTGTTGTTGTCTTACGTGAGGTTTATTAAAGATGAGAAAATATGTGAAGAACTATTATTTATATTGGAAAAGTTTTGGGATGAGAAAGAGATTCCTTTTTCCTCGGTGTACATTGCGTTATTCATAGATAATATTTAGTTGCTAGAAACTTAAGTAAGAAACTATTTCAATCACCGCAATATGTCATCAAAGCTCATAACATCAAAGAATGATATAGCTTACATGACAGACCTGTATAAATTGTTCAACGACATGAATCTCCAACTGCAAGGCGATAAACTAAATTTAATTAAAACAAAAAACGTCGTTGCTGCTTTCGCAGCCAAACTGCTTCTACACAAAAAGAATCTGGGCAGACGTGAGTTTCACAATTTTTCGAATTTATCAGTATCATGCAGTAACGACGAATTGTTTGCCTACTGCCAACATTTGGAAAACCTTCACATTGACTTCAACGAACCGACCAGACTGGGTGTTGGATCCGTTTTCAAATGTCAACACAGCAATGTCACCTCAGCTGGAAGAAAAACTTATAGAATTGACAACAAACGAGGAAAAAAAAATCAAGTTCAAAAATGGTTACCAAGAATTTTGGCTACAAAAACCGATCCCGCAATTGTACCCTGGACTGTGGTCAATCGTTCAACGGTTCTTAATAGCATTCCCATCGTCACATTTTTGTGAACGTGGATTTAGTGCTGTGACAACACTGCTTACTAAAAGAGAAATCGTTTGCTTGTTACCGAACGTGGCGACTTGCGACTGTTCTTGAGTAAATTGGAACCTGATATTAACAAAATTATTAAACAGCATCAGATTCATCCTTCACATTTTTTTTTATATAAGGATCGATTATTTTAGTTTTATTTTTAATAAAAGATTCTCTGTTCTAATACTATAAAGTTGTGTTTCAATAATCATTCTTATTGGCAGGTGGAGCCCGTAAGAGTTAACTTGAGACCTAAGCGCCGTTGTATGTTACTACTGCGCTCAGATTTCAAGTTGAGGGTTATAGTTAAAGTTTCGTTTAGAATTCTCTGTTAATATACATACATATATAGGTCACAATAATTAATTAATTTAATTTGAAGTTACAGTGGTTTTTAAATAGGTGAAAAAATGGGGGCGCTAAAAAATATTTATTCTCAAAGTGGGCAGTAAACAAAATAAGTTTGGGAACCACTGATCTATTGGATCTATTTCGATTTGATGGAATCCTTGCGCCAAATTAATTGTCGTGAAGTATAAACATCTGCCTAACTTGTCCAGTATCTCGTCCATGTTTGGAATGGATACTTGTCATCCACAATAATATTATTTATCTTACGGTAATCTACAACGATTCTCCACTTGTCTTTACCTGAAGCATCTAGCTTTTTAGGTACCACCCAAATCGGTGCAGAATATGGAGAAGTACTGTGGCAAATTATTTTTTGTTCTAGCATATCTTTTATTTGTTTATTTACTTCCGCTTCATGTACTTCTGGGTACCTATAGGATTTAACGTAGATGGGATTTTCATGTATAGTTTTTATTTTGTGTTTAAATCTGTGAGTGAATGTAAGCTTCTCACCTTCCTTGTAAAATAAAGTTTTGTGTTTCTTCAGTAATTTATTAATTTTTTCCGATTCTTCATTATTTAAATGGTTGAGTCTGAATGTGTTAGTAAATTTGCCATCATTGACTTTCAACTCGGTTAGTAAGTTAGTGTGTGTATAATTTTTAACAGTGTTGAAAAATTTGTATATACATATGTCCTTGTAAACTAATCGTATTATTTTTTAAATCGATCTTAGCGTTGAGCTGACGAAGTGTATTGTAGCCTAATAATCCCTCGTAATTATCGGAAAAATTATAAACGTAAAACGTCAACTTGTGGTTATGGTAGTTGTCGAAAACTTCTTGAATTTGTTTAAGTAATACCTTTCCTGTAACTGTTTTTAATAATATTGGTTCAACTTCAACGATTCTACTACTAAGAACTTGGGGCTTAATTAAACTAACAGAAGACCTCGTATCTATCAAAAACCTTATAAATTTATGTTCAATCTTTAATTCTATTGTTGGTAATCCTCCGAGGCTTCTAATTGAAAATTTTATGACTCAAATTCCATTGGTTGAGGAGCGCCGTATCGCCTTATTCTAGATTGATTCGAATTACTTTCATTTTGCCTTCTTATTTGTTGCGAATTTATTTTAGGTACATTATTGGCATTAAGCGCACCAAAATTATTGCTGTTAGTATAACTATTAGGACAATTCAATTGTATTCATTTGTGGGTGATAAATCCATCCATTTGGATTTGAATGATAAAAATGATTTGCGTTATTAGGTGGCAATGCATATCCCTGATAGTTATTGCCATGAGAATAGTCAAAAAAGCGATTTCCATTAGACAGAGAAAAATTTTGAAACTCGTTACCATTTTCTCTATTTGAATTTATGTGAGAATCTTCTATCATATTCAAATACATTATTTTCTTTCAAAATTTTTATTGCGGACCTAAGGTCAGTTACTAAATTTGCGTTTATTAATGCTGTTAAATAATTTGGCAATTCCCTTTTCAACGTCATTAAACTGATCTGATCTAGCTCTTTGTACAAAAATACATAATTCAATTTTTTACTCTACATACTTCGATGTTAATTTCTTCGCACAATAATTGAACCACAAATTGGAAGAAGGGAATAAAAGCCGTTTTTGACGAAATAGATTTTTACTCATATTAGCTCTTTTCAATCGTAAAACTAAGCGTCAGGTTGAAAAAAGAAATAAAAAGGTCAAACGCCATTGTAATACTAGCGGCCAAAAAAATGTAAGTTGGAAGAAAGGAATAAATCATGGATTTATTTCTTTTTTCCTACTAACAACCTTTTGTCATACAATTAAATGTCATTTTAATTTGACATTTTTATTCACTTATACCGTTAGTAATAACTGAATTTGATTGGCTGGTTAGCCGGCTGCTTAGATAATCGCGATTTTGTTTTGTTTACCGGTTATTTAGTTGACACTTGACCTTGAATACAAACGTTTGTGGTGCGCGTTGTTGTGATTATTTAAAAGAAGAAAGAACAATGTCAACTGAGAACTAATCATCTGATGATGAGATTAACATTCCAACAAAGAAGAAAAGAGGGGTACGTAACTTTCACTTTTATAAAAAGAAAATACAAAAAACACGGCGTCTATTGAGTCAATCGTACACAAGTACAAGCACAGGGAGGTTAGTAGAGGCAAAAAGCAATAAAGAATGTGATTGTAAATGCAAAAAAAGTGCACTCATCAGTTCAGTAATATAGATAGACAAGCAATAATGGATACAGTTTAAAATGGACGACCCAAAAATGAGCAAGACACGTATGTTATGAGCCTTATTGAACGTTCAAATATAACCCGCCGCAATCGGACAATGAGAATAAAAAAACCCGTGAGAGTAGCTTTCATTACTTTGCCGTGAAAAATACTGAAAAGAAAAAAGTATGTCGTAAAGCATTCTCCATATTATACGCTGTGAAAAATAAACATATATTCCGATTGACTCGTCCTATCACCGAAGGTAAACCGCCAGAAGTTCAGCGTGATAAACATCGTAATCGAGGAAATAGCTTACCAAATGAAGTGAATGTTGCGATCGATCAACACATACCATCATTTCCCCTAAAACTATCGCATTACAGCAACAGAGAGCTTTATTATTTAGAGGCTATCCTTAATGTCAAAATAATGTTTGAACTTTTTTCCAAGGACCACCCCCAATAGGCGCTATAGTTTTTCATTGTATGCAGAACCTACCTTTGCCAAAGATTCCTGTTCAAGAAATGTTTTACTTAAGAAAACTATGGCTGTACGTGTTTTGCGTTCACGATTTAAAAACAAACGAGGCACATTTCTATACTTATCATGAGGGAGAAGCTAAACGAGGTCCGGATGAAGTTTGATGATGATACAGAAAATGGATCCTAAAATCAAAGAACTACACGTTTTTTGCGATGCTTGCGGAGGGCAAAATAGGAACAACACACTCGTAAGGTTTTTTTTGACCCTCGTATCAATCAATCGTTTTGATAAAATATATCAATACTTTCCGAGGCGAGGACATTCCTTTTTGCAATGTGATCGTAATTTTGGAACAGCCAAGAGACTTATTAGAAGAAAAGATAGAATATACGACCCAGCTCAGTACAACAACTTGATTTCAGAGCTAAAAGTAAGGGATTTTTGGTTGAGGCCATTAATAAAGAGAACATATTGAATTTTAAAACAACATGGCAGCCGTTCTACAAGAAAACCTGCAAGTCAATAGATAAAAGTACAACTTTTAAAATATCAAAATATAAACATTTTGAGTACAATAGTGGTAATAAAGGTTACTTTACCTGTTCCAAATTCATTGACGGATTTGTAAAGACATCTTTTTTGCTCCGAAAATCAAGAACAACACCTAAAATACCTGACGAAAAAGCATACCGGTCAAAACTACCCATAAACGAAAAAAAGATGAATGATGTGCGAAAAATCATACCATATATTCCTGAAGAGTATAAGACGTTTTATGATTTGATTTTGACTTGGCCCACAACCACTTTGGATGGTGCTGATATAGATGAGGATTATGACAATATCTTTTCTGTGTTATTAATATAATAAAGAAATAAAATATTGTGTTTTTATTTTCATAAATTGGAAAAAGGGAATAATTCCAAGAATTTCAAACTACCCTAACTTTTGTTTTTCTTTACATAATTTTTTTTTACAGCATATTATCGGCAACAATGTTTACTACATTTCATTTTAAGATATCATGGGTATTTGATCTATACGTTGAGAGTAAATCAGTTTTTTTTATTATCTCAGTTTGAACTTTTTGTAATTATTCCCTTCTTTCAATTGGTGGTTCAATTTTACATTATTTTTAAATTTTATTTTACTGATTTCCAAAATAAAAATAGACGCAGGTTGGTATGTTCGCCAAATTCATCAATGAGCAATTTTCGTAGTGTTGTCCAATCACACGGTTGCTCCCGTCTTACAATATCAAGAGCAGAACCTCTTAGAGTGCAGGTAACACAGTTGAAATAAAATGCAGCCTCTTCTGAAGAGATATGTAGTTGTGTACCGAGGTACAACGCTGTCGATGCTGTCGACATATGTGCATAGCCAAGTAGTTTTTGTTGCCGTCAAACGTTTGAATCAGCTTAATGGTTTGTATAACGAGATCACGCTTATCTTTTCCTTCGGTCATTGTTGTTTCTTTATTTATACTAAGAGAGCTTAACTTTTTGTCTATAGTTTCTAACTCTTCCTCAACGCGCATTGATTAGAGCAGTGGATAGATTAAGATCAATTGTTTTTTATATAGTTCTTTTTTTTATCAAATTATTTTAATAAAATTAAGTAATAGATATCGGTAAAGTTTTTATTTATTTTAGTAGTATTTGTTCTAAAACTCTCTTTTTATGCACGAATTCTATATTGTCAAAAGTATTATTTTTCATACACTGTGATTTTTTTCTCTTAACTGGTTAATATTCGTGTAAATCACTGAACCGTTTGTATTATTTTTTTTTTTTGTATTTTAGTTCTCCTTCTTTCGTGTAAACTGTCACTGTTACTGGAACCGTTCTTATTAAATTTTTTTTTGTATTTTAGATGTCTCTCCTTTGACATTAATTTGTCCTGAAGTTACATTGACATTGGTATGATATTGAAAGACACTACACTGAACTTTACTTGACATTGAAGTGCTTTACTTTGACATTGAACAATATATTGACATCCAACGGGAAGACATTAGAATATTCCGGTTTTTTATTTTTATTCAGCGCGTGTATTTATTTTTATTTTATTAACTTTCTTTTTATTATTATGATTATTACTAACTTTTTAATAGTAGGTTCGTTTAAGGATCTTTTTCGTAGATCCTACCGACTGCGCCAGTGAAATTTTAATATTAATAAATTGAAATATTATATTTCAATTCCATATGGAATATCCAGCTTCAAAGTTATAAAAAAAACTTTACTCTATCGATCAGAGCAATACTCCCTTTAAAATATGCCCAAAATTTACAGAGGCCCATGTTTATCCTAGCGTGTTTGAAAAAATGACCGTAAAACGTGCTACTCAAGTTCTGAGCAATTCGTTTGCTACTGACATTAAAATGGCATATAGCCAAAGTCTATTCGGCTCCGACGAATATTTATTAAAATGTGCACAGCCTTCCCAGTTTTTTATTAAAAAAATGAATGATCTTTTCAATGATCTAGACCAGGCCTGTCCAACATACGGCCCCCGGGCCACCATCCGGCCCGCATAGGCCCTTCATCCGGCCCGCCATCTCTTATAGTCTTTGGGCATCCCAGTTGTATAGGCCTGAAACACGTGATGGATAAAGTAGTGCAGACAGTTAATTTTATACGCGCAAGAGGGCTTAACCACAGACAGTT
Source organism: Bactrocera neohumeralis (assembly GCF_024586455.1). Lineage (NCBI taxonomy): Eukaryota > Metazoa > Arthropoda > Insecta > Diptera > Tephritidae > Bactrocera > Bactrocera neohumeralis. The sequence goes on along the minus strand of NW_026089622.1, from coordinate 4,981,700 downwards.
CCAGGCTTTTCTGGCTGATGTCGGTTCAGATCACGAATACATTGTATACTTCAGTCGCGTTCGCTGGCTCAGCAGAGCAGCTACACTAAAACGATTCTATTCCCTGCTGGACGACTTAAAGATTTTTCTTGGCAACAAAGACCAAGAAATTACTTTCCTTACTGATGAGGAGTGGTTGGCTGATCTGGCTTTCCTGGTTGATATAACTAAATATCTTTCTGATCTTAACTTGAAACTGCAAGGGAAAGACCAACTATGCACACAGTTATACGAACACGTTCTAGCTTTCACATAAAATCTTTTGTTGTTGGAAAAGCAGCTGGAACAAAAGCAGTTGATTCATTGGGAGACCTTATCTACAAGAAAGCAAGATACCTTGAATTTTGACAAGTACGTGTTGATGTTACAAAGATTAAGGAACGAGTTTGACGACAGATTCGCAGACTTCAAATCACAAACTCCCTGCATGAAAGTGTTTCAAAATCCATTTGATGTTGAAATTGAGAGCGCTGCGCTGAGTTTACAGCTGGAGTTAATAGAATTGCAAAGCAGCTCTCATCTAAAAACAGCATATAATAATTGTCTTCCAAACTTAATTGAATTTTACAAAAAGTATATTACACCCAGTCAATACCCAAACCTTACTAAGCTGGCTATTCAACATATTTCTTTATTTGGTAGTACATAAGTTTGCGAGCAGCTGTTTTCTCGCATGAAATTTAACAAATCAAAAACCAGATCATCTTTATTAGATAGCCATCTTAAAGGCATTTTGCGCATAGCCACTTCTAAAACTCCAGCTGACATAGATGCGCTGTGCAAACAGAAAAAATGTGAGACATCTCATTAATTAGATTTTAAAAATAAGAATATCTTTATATGCTGAGGCCATAGTTACATTAATAATAATATATTAAGATTTATGTGATGCTGCTTTTTATAAATAAATAAATATACCAAAACTGAAGGTCATTTTATTTTTTTTGGCCCGCTACGGTTATGAAAATGCTAAACCTGGCCCTTCACAAAATTGTGTTGGACGGGCCTGATCTAGACTATAAGAATTTTGTTTCCAAAAATTAGCTGGAATATCCGTTATTAATGAATGACTCCGCTAAGGTCCAACGCCTCTATGATTACATAAATTATTTTAAAACAATCAAGCTTGCAGCCTCTTGTAGGGTTAAGTGTATTGGTGGGTTTTGTTCCACAATAAGTGGAATGATTCAGTTGAGCGAACAGCTATGTATTTAGGGATCAGAAGGAATTGAGTTATATGTATGTACATTCCTTCGGAAAATTAAACAAGGTGCGTTGGAGAATTTTTTTTATTTGCCACTGAAATACAATATATTTTAGGTAAATTAGTTTCGATGAAAATTTTCAAGATAAGGGGGATTTATTATTAAACAAGGTGCGTTGGAGAATTTTTTTTTATCTGCCACTGATATACAGTATATTTTAGGTAAATTAATTTCGGTGAACATTTTCAAGATAAAGCCCCCTTAGCAGTTTTTTATTAAAAAAATGAATGATCTTTTCAATGATCTAGACTATAAGAATTTTGTTTCCAAAAATTAGATGGAATATCCGTTATTAATGAATGACTCCGCTAAGGTCCAACGCCTCTACGATTACATAAATTATTTTAAAATAATCAAGCTTGCAGCCTCTTGTAAGGTTAAGTGTATTGGTGGGTTTTGTTCCACAATAAGTGGAATGGATTCAGTTGAGCGAACAGCTATTTAGGGATCAAAAGGAATTGAATTATATGTATAATTTTCACATTCCTTGTGAAAATTAAACAAGGTGCTGTGTTAGCTAGCTGTTCGCTCAACTGAATCATTCCACTTATTATGGAACAAAACCCACCAATACACTTAACCTTACAAGAGGCTGCAAGCTTGATTGTTTTAAAATAATTTATGTAATCATAGAGGCGTTGGACCTTAGCGGAGTCATTCATTAATAACGGATATTCCAGCTAATTTTTGGAAACAAAACTCTTATAGTCTAGATCATTGAAAAGATCATTCATTTTTTTAATAAAAAACTATGAAGATGATGACAACATAAATTTAGATTGGAATTGCAATTCGCCATTATTCAAAATTTAATTTTCTTAAACATTTTTTTTAATTTTATTAAAATTTTGAAATTGTTAAGGTTGCAGGTTAGTTGCGAAATAAGTCAAAACGAATAAGAGTCAAAATTTCTCAAGTGTACCAACATTTTTTTGACGGTCGAGCTTTTAACGTTGAATAAACGTTTTTCAGTTCACAACAATAAATAAAAAATACAACTTGAACAATTTTCCAAAATTTCAATTATTTTTCAAGTTATTGTTATAAACTTTTTTTTGCATGAGTTTACAATTTATTTATTTTCTCAGGATGGATAGCATCGATCTTGCTCATTTTTAAAACTGCTATCGTTAATGACTTTCTCTTCCTATTTCAATTTTTTATTGACAGGAAAAACGTTATTTAAAAAAGTTATAAACAATTGTTATAAACAAATTGAAATAATTTAAACTTCTCAATCGATTTACAATATCGCTTCAATTTAATATTGTTGTACATTTTATAACACGTTATTGACAAAAAGAAAAACATGAAAACTTGCAACGCAACCGAAGTTATATTGTTTTTGCTCCTGATGTGTAATGCGTGAAGCGCGTGTCACAAGCTTCGGGCGCGATGCCGGGTTTGCGAGCGCGCCGCGACATGTTTCGACACGAAGCGATTCACGAGTGCTCTGTTTTTTCTCGGTGTTTACGATTTGTCATTTGTTTAGTTGCATATAGAGGAGCAATAAGCGACGTTTTCTCGTGTTCTATTAAATTTATTCGCTATAATCTCTGGCAGTGAATTGCATTTAATAACGAGACTGAGTGTACGATTCAGCATGCCAAGAGCGAGAGCGACAATAATCCAAACGAGGAAAATTCTATTGGGTATAATTGGATTAATAATCTAAAAAGAGCTCTTGCCAATCAAAATTCTCGAAATGAAAAAATTGCACTTCTGACTACTGTGCCTCTTGAATGGAGTGTTCAAATATTGAAAATTAAAAAATTTTTTTAGGTGCGAATTGATACTGCAGACTCTACCAACTGAACAGTTTCTGGAACTTCTTAGAGATGACTTGCCCGCAGTTGTGAAACATGATTTCTTAGCAAAGGCCCAAAGTGCTTATTTTGATCAGATAAAAAATACAGCAAACGAAGGAGAGTTCATAATAACTTTGGATTTTGCTGAAAATTATACATGCCAAGTACAAAATGCCATTCAATCTCAACATTGGGCTAATGTTCAAGCGACGTTGCACCCTTTCGTTATTTACTACAGGGAAAATTCCGTTTTGAAAAATGTGAATTACGTCATCATTTCAGAACATTTACTTCACAATGCAAATGCAGTGCATTTTTTTATTTCGAAACTGATAGCTCATTTAAAAAATGAATTTGGTTCTGACAAAATAAAAAAAATTTCGTATTTCTCGGACGGCGCTGCTTCGCAGTATAAGAACAAATTTAATTTGATCAATTTGATAAAGCACGAAAAAGACTTTGGTGTCAAAGCTGAATGGCATTTTTTCGCCACTTCTCATGGTAAAAGCGCATGCGACGGCATTGGTGGTACCGTAAAAAGGCATGCCTACAGGTCCAGTTTGCAAGATGAGGACATCACTTCCCCAAAACTCTTATATCAATGGGCAAAAAAGTTTTTCAAGAAAATCGAGTTCAGTTATTCCACAATAGAAGAGCACACGACGCATAACAAGATTTTGGAAGCAAGATATCAAATGGCAAAAACTGCAAAAGACACTCGATCTTATCATTGTTTCTATCCACTTAATGCCGAACTTGCATGCAAAATATATTCTGCTTCAGAAAAATTTGTAACTGCAAGTGTTTTCAAAAAAAGGCTTAATAAAAAATAATGTGGATTATATTATTGAAATAATCATATACACTTTATGTATATTTCAATATAAGCAATAAACAAGAACATGTGTCCGACTTATAACTCGTTTCCAAAGATTATTTTTCAGCGTAACATTGCGCTTACAAAGCTCGTGACACGCGCTTCATGCATTACACATCAGGAGCAAAAACAATATAACTTCGGTTGCGTTGCAAGTTTTCATGTTTTTCTTTTTGTCAATAACGTGTTATAAAATGTACAACAATATTAAATTGAAGCGATATTGTAAATCGATTGAGAAGTTTAAATTATTTCAATTTGTTTATAACAATTGTTTATAACTTTTTTAAATAACGTTTTTCCTGTCAATAAAAAATTGAAATAGGAAGAGAAAGTCATTAACGATAGCTGTTTTAAAAATGAGCAAGATCGATGCTATCCATCCTGAGAAAATAAATAAATTGTAAACTCATGCAAAAAAAAGTTTATAACAATAACTTGAAAAATAATTGAAATTTTGGAAAATTGTTCAAGCTGTATTTTTTATTTATTGTTGTGAACTGAAAATCGTTTATTCAACGTTAAAAGCTCGACCGTCAAAAAAATGTTGGTACACTTGAGAAATTTTGACTCATAAGCAATCCCAGACGACGAGCGGCAGGAGTGAAGGATGCGGCATAAAAGCTAGCAGATCCGCTGAATCTCCTGTGACTGTAGCGAATCGACACCGCCACATAGAAATATGTGTTCCCTCATCATGTCTGGACGTCGGACCCATAATGGGCGGCTTCCTGGTCAGCGTCTGTTCACCATGTTAGGTGCGGCTGATATTACAACTTGACCGGTACACAGCGCGGTGCACTGGGAGTCCTTGATTATCTTGACAGCGATGTCTTCCGCTGGTAGGATGGAAAAGGTGATGTGAGCTTGCTCTGCCGAGGTGTTAGTCGCGATGTGTATCAGTAAACAGTCACTTCGGTCCCTGGTCAGGGAGTGTGCATTGGGCGCAGGGGCAGTAGGCTGCGTTGCCCCGAGCGAGCGCCGGTCCGTCCGTGTTTTCCGGGACTGGTAGAGCGAAGAACAGGTCTCAGGGAACTGGGGTAGAAGCATGGTTTCCGAGGGTACACCCGCTCCTGTCTATTTCGGCCCGCCCCCCTACACACGATGTGCTGTAAAAAACAAACGAATGTAGAATTATTTGAATAAAGATAACAAAAACAAAAGCAGCAGTTTACAAGACTTGACGAGCAACGGCACTCAAAGCCCTGGCAGTAAGAGACCAAAATCGGGACAATCCAGTAGAACGCGAAGCAGTTTTTGCGTCGAAGGTAATCCCTTTAGACGTGCACCAAGATTGATGCGGGGCTCACCGCACCGCGGAACTAACGCAACCAGAAGGGGTCATTATGAATTGGGAGATATGATCAAGAGGCTAACGGAAGCAATGAAACCGTTTCAACGATCGATTAACAAACAGATCAGGGATCTGCTAATTTCTGTCCCAAAGCTCCATGAACGCGCCCAAAGCGAGTATAACAAAGTTAAAGCAACCAGGCGAAATGTTCCTTTGACATACACAGGAGTAGATTCAACACCAAAAAGACCCCGCGAGGATGAGCAGCAGACACGAAAGACCCCTCCAAAAAAGAAAGCCAGCCAAGAGGAAGTCCAAAAGAGGACCACGTGGAAGAGGAATGAAGGAAACATTCCTACAAAAGAACGGAAGGCAGAGGAACAGGGAAATCAATGGACACAGGTGAAACCAAAAACACAAAACAAGAATAAGAAGACGGTTTCTGCTCCACGTCCGAGGCCCCATGCAATTATCATTGCGCGCAGTGGAAACATGTTGTACAGCGATATGCTTAGAGCCGTCAAAAAGGAAGATGCTCTGAAAGAGCTTGGGGAAAACGTTTCGCGGACCCGGAAGACGGTAAAAGGCGAAATACTTCTAGAAATGAAGAAGGCCCAGATGAACACGGGAGCATATCGCTCATTTGCTGCAAGACCGGCATAAGTCAAAAAAATCGATTTTCCATAAAACGCGTTAAAAGTTTTCAACTAACTCCAACCTTACACGGAAAACAGGAAATCCTACAATTTCAAAACAACCAATTCAGTACAATATATTTAACATTTCCATAAAGGAAAATGAACACCAAGCATCCATTTATGGGCATTTCCTGAATAAGAACCAACTTTCCTTTGCATAATGACGTTATTGTTGCAAAAATATATTCAGTCGAGTGTCTTAAGTTATAATGTGTCATTATTGTTGAGGAAAAAAAACAATAAGTTCGTATTAATTCATTTTATTTTCAGTCTTTTGAACTTAAAATATACATATTATGTACTTAAGAATATTATAAAAATAAATATAAAATAATTATAATTCACAGTCTTTTGTACTTAAGAAATTAAGGAACTCTTCAACATCTTTTCATATTAAGTTATAATTCATAAACGAAAAATGTTAATTTTCTACTTCAAGTAATTAAAAAATAATAACTAAATACCAAAATATATTGGTGACGAAACTCTGACTATGAAATGTTTACAAGTTATCATAAAATGGCTTATAAAAATTTGGAATAAGTTTTTTTCTAATCAACTCATTAATATCGGCTCTCTTATTTTCTGGTATACTTGGTTTAGTATGAAAAGCTTTGTTTAAAGAAATCGCTTTTGCTTGCGTCTTTTTTTTAATAACAATCGCTTCCTTGAACTTTTCGTCAGCGTAATTGGTCTTATAAAAAACAGAATTTGGGGATTCTCGTTGAACTCGAATTATTTTTAATAGCAATAATTTCAAATCTCTCATATTTAATGGACCGATGTCATTTGTCAGTTTTTTTAAATCTAAAAAATCCTCAAAGCATAGCTCGTTAACATTAAATGGATCTTCTTTTTTCCTTGCCGATCGAATTATTGATACAAATCCTTCAGTTGTATAAATAGGACCACTTTTGAGCATACGCTTGGTTTTTCTCTCGATTAAAGAATGAGCTGAATCGCCTTCATTTTGAGTATGGCCTTTGATAAGGTACTTGTGGGTGATTGATTTTATACCCAAATAGCGCACGGCGTATAAGTACATGGCAATCATGAATTTGTTTTTTTGCTGTCTGGCGCAGTTATCCGTTATATTGAAGAATGCACGTTCCTAATTCATTAACTCCACGGCGTCCATTGGATTCGTCCCATACAAAGCATTAGCATTTATTCGTTTTGATATCATATATAGTGAAGTTGAAAACATTTAGTTTTGAATTGTAATAAAATGCGGAGACACCGCCCTTAGGTAATTGCATGACAGCTTGCAAATCATAGACTGCTACAAATACGTTCGTATCTTCTTTGTCTTTTCTTTTTTCATCTCTAGCCAAATTTTTTTCATACAAGTGATTTTCATACATTTCTTTGTTAGTAATTTTCTCCACTTCATCCATGTTGCTGTATGATGTACATTCTTCACACAAATCTTTTTTTGGTACGAAAAATGAGATGTTGAAATTCTCCGTAAAAGTTCTATAGAAATAAATGTAGTTGCAAAACGTCTCATTTACTCCCTCTCGTGTACGTAGTCGTTATATATGCTTGTTACGGTTTTGCTTCCTTCAATATAGGTTTGGATGTGTTTGCTCTTGTGTAATGACTTTCAATTTTTGGTATTTTATTTATGAATTCCTTAATTGCAGCTTTTAATTTAGGATCATGTTTTTTCTGTTTCCCGTGTTTACCTCTTCGGGTTCTAATATTTGGTTAGCGAGTTTTTGATGCTTATCCAATCTAGTTCTAATTGAACGATCAGTGATATCCAGGGTGTTTTTATCTAACGGTATCTGGGCTCAATTGATATATTGTCTTTGCTTTTCTATGTCACCAAGGGCCCAGTATAAGTTAAACAAATGTTTTCGTTCGTCATCACTAAAATTTTTGTAACATTCGAGCTTACAAGTCCCAGCACATGTCGTTTTCATTTGTCTTGCAGGTTTAACTTTTTTCATCAGCGTATGTGATTCATACTCCATTCCACTATTTCTTTTCTTTTTAATTATGTTTCTCTTCAATTTTTCTGGCTGTTTTGCTCCTTTTTTCCCCCTTTGCAATGGACTATTCGGAATTATGGAGGGACTTACCATTTCTGAAGTTGAAGTGCCAGGTTGTGAATCACCGAGTGATGGTGCCGCGTAAGAAATCGATGTGCTATCAACACTTTGCTGCACAACTGTACTAGCGGTGTCACGCGGACAATTTTTCAAAACAGTCGTAGAATTGGCTGATGGATTAAATGTTTCATCGTTGCTATCCTCACTATCACTTTCTTGCTGCGGTGATTTTGGGCAGTATGTTGCATCAGCCACGGAGTCGTCAAAGTCTTCCGAAAAAGAGGATGATCGGGATAAACTCGAAGATGATTTGCTGCTATTGCAGTTTGACATTTTAAAATAACCTTAAACAAAACTTTTATTATTGTGATCGTGCGTTTTATTCATACATAGCTATATTTTTTATCAGCAAGAGCATCATATTTTGTGTTAGTAAGAGCTATTTATTGTTACTGTTAATAATTCTATATGTAATAACGTCATATTTTGTAATACACCAAGTTTCAATTAAATCAAACTTTTCAACAAGATAGTCATAACTCAAATTAGCGCTGTATACTTGAAAAAATTTAGATTAGAAATACCATTACCTTTTCACGAAGAACTCCACAACACAAAATATGCCTCTGTTTAAGAAAGCCAAACGATCTTAACACGACGGGAGCAGTGGCACAACTGAGATATGTCGCTCTCACGTATAAAAAAAGTTGAAACAGATAAAATGAAATAACGGCATATTCTCTTCTCAAGCGGAGCATATAAGAGGTATTCATATGAATTTTTCACTCAACATGAAGTATGATATAACGAACAATTCTGCAGCATTAACTCAAAAATCACGTTTTTTGATTTATGCCGGTCTTGCAGCAAATAAGCGATATGAAAAGGAGATATGCAAGGTTCCGGGCGTCCAGGCGCAAATAAGAGCCCTAGCCCACGAAGTATCAGTGGAGATCCGAGACTAGGACGAAATAACCACCAAAGAAGACATAGCAGTGGCAATATGATCACAAATCAAAGAGCTAAATTCCTTTTATGAAAATGCTAAGTATGGTGAAAAGGGGAATTTCGCAAAGGAATGTGATAAAAGCCCGTCGTGTGCAGCGTGCAAAAGCTGTGGGAAAAAGGAGACAGGTCACCGGATAGGAAGTTGGAAGTGTCCTCTATATCAAGCGGAGTGTAAAAAGATAAAATGAAAGTTGTCTAAATCAACCTAAATCATTGTGAAGCTGCTCAAGAGCTGCTGAAGCAAACAATCTTCGAGGAAAAGGTAGAGGTGGCGATAGTGTGTAAGCAGTACAAAAACATAAACATGGATCTCCGACAAGGAAAACAAAGTTGCCGTATAGGGCTGTGGGCAACGCCTTCAAAGATAAGCCGCTCCTGGACAGATCTTACTATGCGCGAGCGAAAATAGGTGGCATTTTTTTTTACAGCTGCTATATTCCTCCGAATGTGCTGCAAGGAGATTACGAAAGAATTCTCGATGAACTAGTCCGAGACGCCCTCACTACTACGCCAAACGTGATAGCAGGCGATTTCAACGCATGGGCAATTGAATGGGGTAGTAGCTACACAAACAGGCGAGGTAATGCTCTACTCAAAGCGTTATCTATGTTAGACGCAGTGCTGCTCAATACCGGCGGTAGAAGTACGTTTGAAAAGAATGGACGCGGATCGGTAATAGATATTACTTTCGCCAGCAGCACGCTGGTTCGATCTGCTAATTGGAAAATGTGCGACTTTTACACACATAGCGATCACCTGGCCATCTTGCTGGAAATCCGCAAGCAAATACAAACCCGATCCAGCGTAAAAAAATTGCAGAAAAAAGTATGGAAGGTAGAAACATTGGATGAAGAAATTTTCAAACTTATGTTGGATGTGAATTTAGATGATGCTATCAATGTTGACCGACAGGCTGAAAAACTAGTGAAGCACATAAGTAAAGCCTGTAATGCTTCTATGTGTAGAAAAAGGCACAGCATAACCCAAAGGTCCGCATACTGGAGATCAACACATGAAGAAGCGAATGCCATAGAGCGAGACGCCTATGCCAAAGAAGCCAAGGTACGCCACAACTCAAGGAACTCAAGAAAGCTATCAAAAGAAGTAAGTCTCAAGTTTTAAAGAACTATGTGAAAAGGTGGATGAGAATCCGTGGGGTGATGCGTATAAAATAGTTATGGCGAAAATCAGAGGGGGTAAAAGTCAAGCACCAACCTGCCCGACCCTTCTAGAAAAGGTGGGGAAAACGCTTTTCCCAACGCAAGAACCCCAGTCGAGTAGAACGATACCAATCGTGATGGAATATCCAATTGTCGACGAGAAGGAGGTAATGGAAGTGGCGGAGAGATTTGGCAACGCAAGGGCACCAGGACTTGATGGCATCCCGAACAAGGCACTGAAAATTGCCGTCAACCATAGCAAGAGGGCCTTCGCTGAACTCTTCTCACGATGCCTAACTGAAGGAGTTTTCCCAAAAATTTGCAAAAAACAGCGGCTGGTTCTTCTTCAAAAGCCAAACAAACCAGCGGGAGAGCCGAGTGCGTATCGCCACTCTGCATGATTGACACGATTGCCAAAGTACTGGAAAGACTGATTTGCACACGTCTAGAACGTCACCTAGAAGAAGAGTCTCCTTGTTTATCTGAAAACCAATTTGGATTCAGAAAACATCGGTCCACTTTAGACGAAGTTGAAAAAGTGACGGGCATTGCGGCCAAGGCCATAGAGGGCACCAGATGGATGCATGGAGATAAAAAATACTGCGCTGTGGTTACGCTTGACGTAAAAAACGCATTCAGCCCTGCATACTGGCCAAATATACTGAGGGCATTAGAGGAAGCAAACACCCCGGGGTATCTTCTGAGGACTATTAGCAGCTATTTGTCTGACAGACTACTGCTGTATTATACCGATACAGGTCCAAAAACCTTTATGGTGAAGGTGGAGTACCACAAGGCTCCGTACTAGGCCCATTATTATGGAATGTGCTGTACGACGGGGTGTTACGATTACCACTGCCAAAAGAAGCACAGATAATTGGCTATGCGGACGACATTGCAATCGTTCCTAAAGAGCTCTTCCAGATACAAAACATATGCAATGAGACCGTGTCGAAAATTAAAGACTGGCTTAAGAGTACTAAGCTGCAGCTTGCAGGTGAAAAAACAGAGGCAGTGCTCATCACGAGCAGAAAAAGGCTAGAAACGGTCACTCTGAACATTGATGGATATAACGTTGTAACGCAAAATTCACTGAGGTACCTTGGCGTTATGATCGATACGAGGCTCAATTTCAAGGCGCACGTTGAAAAGGCCTGTGGTAAGGCGGCTAAAGTGACTGCGGTCCTCTCGAGAATCATGACAAACATTGGTGGCCCAAGTCATAGTAGGAGCTCTGCTAGCTAAAGTTAGCCAATCATTGTTTATGTACGCAGCTCCGATATGGGGGACAGCCCTTCGTCAAAAAACCTGTGTCAATATGGCCAAATTTGTGTCCAGGTTATGCGCCCTTAGAGTTATCTGTGCCTTTAGAACGGTATTATGCCACCGGACATAATGGCCTCTGAGTTAAGTAGAGTCTACTGTAAAACAAAAGCCATGATTAGGCGCCTAACGGCCGACGAGCGCAAAAAGGAGAGGAAGACAAGTCTCTAGGAGTGGCAAAATCAATGGGATGCGGCAGACAACACGGGGAGACAGATTTCTACTTAACGCAGTTCTTATCGGGCTATGGCTGTTTCAGAGAATACCTGCGCAAATTTGGCCATGATGACGAAACACACTGTTCTTTCTGTGGAAATGCCGGCGAAAACGCAGAGCACATCTTTTTCTCCTGCACGAGGTATGCAGTGGAGAGAGAGACCATAGAAAAGCTACCAAATTAAAGGATAACGCCCGACAACATAGTTAGTCGCATGCTGCGATCACAGCTGGTGTGGGCTAAAATAAAAGAGTAGACTGTAATAGCACCGAGAACACAGAATGGAAGAAAGGCACCGCAGAAGCATATGACCACATGAATAACCCTGGAGGTAGGTTGTGAAGAGGCAGTTATCGCCCAGCTTAGTCCTGCGAAGTAGTGCTTAACGGCGGTCTCGCAGGTCCAAATACACGCTACAGCATCCGGAGTTAAGGGTTTAGTACGTAGGCATTCTGTTTCGCAAGTTCAGCATAGTGATTTAACACTGTCTGGGCGTGGTCCCGAAAGATGTGTACTCTAGCGAACAATATGAATCGTGCATGCTACCAGCCTCACCCTGGCAGTATCTTTAGAAAATGTTCTTAAGGATACAGTTATTTTGGCAACTGTACGACTACATAACTGTGTCCATAAGACCGTGTGTTTTTCAATATTTGACAGATGTCGCTTGAAGTCTGTCGCTCTCTAGGTGTTCAACAAATCAATTTCGTGCACACGTTCAATGAAGAACCATACGCATAATGTTTGCAAAATTTGTCTACATGCCACATAAGTATGTATGTAAATATGTACACCCATGTCTACATACCACATTTGTATGTATATATGTACACTCAGTGCTTCATGCGAAATCTGCGTTGACACGGACAACCAATTGCGAAGCTCACGTTTCGTCAAAGAGTCAATGTGTCGACGGACCGACGCGACGACAAGGCGTCACAACATTGTGTTGCTGGTAGAAAACCGAACGATTGGCGATTGTCACCGCTTCCCTTGCCGCTCTAACGGCTTCGCCTACAAGCCAGCATAAATATGTAATTTATGTATGACATTGCATGCATACATATTGATTCTGATTTTTGCGAGCAACGGAAAAATATTTTAGAAATGACAAATATTTTAAGGCAACAAGAACTATGTTGGAACTTTTGTCGCTCTTTTCTGTGTTTTGCGAGTTTGCGGGGTTGACACTTTTCCCTTCCGGAAAAATATCAGAAATTGTTCAATTTATGACGACGATGTTGTCGACTACCCAAGTTATTTTAATTGAGTTAACGCTTTGAGTCTCTTTCAAAAAACTATTTATTTAATAATCAGTAAGCTTACTGCTAACCTACTATTCTTACCGTTGCTGCTGCCGTTAGCATCGGTCTCTAATTACTTCCATAAGCATTCCCCCGCTCATGTGCCATACTCATGCATCGAGCTGATCATCGAATTACAACAGCTGACCAAACATTTAATTTGATCGCGCATGAAGTAAACGATCCAGACTGCATGCATTGCAATTTTTGGCAGCATGGGAACTTCATTACGTTAACTATTGTTAATTTATACATGTATACGTCTGAAATAATAATAGGATATTTAAGTATTAAGTAATTGTTGTTAACTTATATTATCCCACTTTATTGTAAATGTCATCAATATATTCGTCAAGTTTTGTTTTATCACCTTCAGGTAATGGTAACTCGCTCTTTTTTCATGCATTCCGCCGACGGACTCGTCGCAATGCCCTGACTATTTGTCATATCCCATTAATTTCTTCAAAGCCTCCGCATTGGCGAACTAAAGGCAAACACTTGAAAATATGTTCAGCAATTTTCGGGAACATTACACTTATAGGTGTAATTGCTCGTCCGCAAATGCTGTACAACAAGTTGGTCCACTTGTTGTTCAAAGTGTTCACCCAACATATTGTAATATATTTTTTGTTCTGGATTGAAGTGATTGTAAAAGCTGTTCTTTATTTATATTTGGCCATTAAATGAAACGTGTTAGCGACTTGTTATTGTTCACTTTAGCATTCGTTAAAATATTTGTTACTTTTGTTCAGAGAGTGGAAAAAAAGTAACACATAGCTAATTGATGTTCAATGGTTATCTCGCTCTAGCCCATGGCAAATATCGCATGCTGCCTTGTTCTAACAGAATACATACATTTGTTAGCAAATCTTTTAACAGTATGTTACGGCTAACAAATTCTTTTGTTAGCGCAAAGCTTAGCTATATATTTTTGTTGGAGCATGAAATAATACAAAACCGCATTAAATCAAAAATTAAAAAAAAAACGTATAAACTTATCTCAAATTCCGCCTCTTCCATTAAAAACTCTATAATAGAGTGCACATCACTCTCCTTCCACTTTTCGTTCGGCTGCTGCCTTTTCATCTTCGCTTGGGGCGCAACTTCGATATTCATATTTATGGAAAACTGTAAAAATTCTTTAGAATTTAAATAGAAATAATTAAATCTATTTAAAACTTACCTTCCTCAACAATTTAACGACGTAATATGTCTTTATGTAAAATTACAGCTAAAACAGGGTTGCAATTATATTTTTGCGTGACATTGCACGCAAATATACATGGGTTTTGGTCTGACATATTTTACCGCCATTGCAAATAATTTTCTGCGTGTGTTTGTTGTTGTGCCGGTGCACCAAGAGGAAATATATGCAATTCTTGCACCGTGCAAGGGTTTTGCAAGAGCAAGCGAATACGCCTAATGTTTAAATACAATTTGTTTACATTGCAAGTGTCGTTGATTAATTTTTATGAAGCAACGACACTTGCATTTTCGTTATACATATTTATGTGAGTGTCAATTTAAATCAAACCAACAAATAAATAAATGTTTTACACAGTAATGTTGTTGGGTTGATTTAAGTATTTTCTTATGATTTCATCTACGTTGGGGTTTTCATTACATATTGTTGTTTGTGGAACTATATACATATGTAACTCCTTTACCCCTAGACGAAGGATTCTCCTGAATTCTTTCTTTATTTCTTTTACAATGATTGCACATTAATATTACTGCAAAGAATATTACTATTAATATTACCACTGTTGGTACACTGTATGTTACAACTTTATTGTTGTATTTTATTTCTTCTATTTCTTTTAGATTATATATCGACGTTAATTTTAATTCTTCTAAAGTTAGAGTGACATTAAAAGTAATATTGTTGGATTGTGATAATATAATTTTGTCAATAAATATTTTGTAATTATTTGAAAATTTTTGAAAATTTCAATTATTTTGAATTAAATAATATTTTGCATTTTTTACAATTATGATTTCGTCATTAATATTAATTATTTCTGAACATTAAACATTTAACATTTGTAATTAATTCAAATGTCTTATCTATTGTACAGTGTTTTGATACGGTACATTCATTTATGTATTTATTCTTCTTGTACTCATAAATCTTATCATTATATTTGAATACATTTGAAATTTCAGCATTTATTTATTTATTTAAATAAAGGATAGGTATTATATTTATAACTTGTACATATATAAAAAAATATTTTAGGTACATTGATTACAAATATTAATTCTCTTTCTTTTTCAAATATTGCCGTTCTTAAGTATTTAATTTTTCCAATGTTTATATTATAATAATCTATTTCATTTTTTGTAAGGATATTGACATCATTTATGCCATTTTCTGCTTTAGTTATATGTATATGTTTGAATAACATAAGCAATTTTTCTAAATAGGTATTTTGTAGCAAAACATCTTTTATTTTAAAAAATATATAGGGTTATAGGTACCGCAAACGCTTAGTTTACGAGATATTCGACCTTAAAGTTCAAAAATTCGCAAAATTCGAACATTTCAAGAAGCTATTTCACCACGTTAAACCCACTTTATTCACATTTTTCTCTTCAAATTAATTAAATTACACTATAATCTTTTAAATAAATCCACATTTTACACTTTTAGCAGGTTTTTATTTAAAAAATCTTTATTTTAAAATTTACATTTTACACTCGTTTGAACCTCATTTGTTTACCAAAAATTACGAAGAAATGGAGCGCTGCCTTGTAATGACAAGGCAATTCGCTGAAATTCCTCTTTTTCGCAAAAATTCCTCTATTCATGCATATGGATATTTTCTTTTTTAAATTTATTCAGCAAATAAGTAATATTATATACATGTATTAATAATATTATATATGTCTACATATGTATAAGTAATATTATATAATAATGTTACGTAATAAAGTGTAAGGTTACAGTACAGTACGAAAACTCAAATTTTGTTTCAATATGAGTGCATGATAACCGTAAATATAACCACTTTATGTCCAAAACTCATATTTTAAATATAATAACATATATAACGTCACCCAAAATACAAACCAATGTATCATAAAAAAATAAATTGAAATCGCTGACAGATATAATAACCAAAATGTATAAATTTTATAACGAAAACTTAAATTTTGTTTGAATATTGGATATAAAGTGGTTATATTTTTTGGTTATAATGCACTCATATTGAAACAAAATTTGAGTTTTGGATATAAAGTAGTTATATTTTTTGGTTATTATGCACTCAAACTCATATTTTAAATATAATATATATATATATCGTCACCTAATATACAAACCAATGTATCATAAAAAATAAATGGAAATCGCTGACAGAAATAATAATCAAAATTTATCAATTTTATAACGAAAACTTAAATTTTTTTTGAATATGAGTGCATAATAACAAAAAGTCAATATATTATTTTATTTTTAACGCAGAAAGGAGTACTACGCGAAAGTACTTCAGTCACTCCGGGTATTCGGTTGGCCAGAGTTATTTTTTTAGAGCGTGGCCGAAGGCCGCCAACGCAGAAAGGAGTACTACGCGATAGTACTTCAGTCACCCCGGGTATTCGCTCGACCAGGGTTATTTTTTTAGAGCGGGGCCGAAGGCCGCCAACGCAGAAAGAAGTACTACGCGAAAGTACTTCAGTCACCCCGGGTATTCGCTCGACCAGGGTTATTTTTTTAAAGCGCGGCCGAAGGCCGCCAACGCAGAAAGGAGTACTTCGCGAAAGTACTTCAGTCACATAAATTACGTATTACACATATACATACATATATAGAAAGTATTTTTTTTATAGTTAATATAGAAAAAAGAATCACGCGATAAAACAAATAAAGAAAATTTGTTAAAAATCCTACATATTTACTGTTTAAGATGTGGCAAGGCTCGCTTTCCTCATAATTGTAAACAATCTAACTTTTTCAGCGATGAGTGTGCTAAGTGATTTTTAAATTAATAAATTTAGGTAAAATATAGCAAAATAAGAGTGAAGTGTAAGCTTATTTCAAAGCTTAGAGTGTGTATTTAAATATACAAAGTAAAAAATGTGAAAAAATTTTGTGAAACGTAGAGAAATAACATGTTTTCTTAGTGCAAATTTTTGAACTTTTAATCGTGAATATTTTAAAAAATATTAGTAATTTTTTCATTATTTTTGGATATTCCTCCTTTGGAGAAGCTCCCCTATCCGTACATACCCCATTTATACGGAAATTCGGTTTTTTTACCCTTCGCCAAAGTAATCGGAATCGTGCCCTATTCATATTTGCTTTATATATTTTTGATTGTTTTATTTTACAGAGCCTATCATAAATTATTGCGTGATCTATTATTTTATTTTGTGCTTCTATTGGGGTGCATTTAATTGTGCTGTTATATGTATCATTGTAGTATGTGATAGCTTTAAAAATTTGTTGGGTAATTGGTAAATAATGCTCAAGATTTAGAGTCCGAATTTTTTCTGTGATTGTGTTATTTAATCTTTCCACATCAGTATTTCCAATGTGACTATTCGGTTTAGTTATGTGGTATTGTATTCCCTGTCTTTTTAAAAAATCTTCAATATTTTGAGCTCTAAATTCATTGTCGAACACCATTTTCTTTACCTTTCCTTTTATTGATAAACATTGTTGTAATTGACTTACAATGGTTCTGCTGTTCCTGTTCGTAAGTGGTAGACATGTAGCATGTTTTGAAAATTTATCTATGAAGACGATAAATGAATGTTTGCTATTTACGTAGGTATCAACATTAATTATTTCATTAGTAGTTTTGGGTGTTTCAGTAACAAAAAATTTTGTTTTTTATAAGATTTCGATCATATTTGCCGCCTGAACATGTAGTATCGCAATTATTTATTACCCGATGTATTTGCTCTTTAATATGAGGATTATATAATTTACTCTTTAATTGTTCGAAGTGGCTATAATTCCACAGTGACCACTTTCATTTTTATGAAGTAATGTAATTTGTTTTCTTAATTCTTCTTCATTGTCAACGTCTTTTGCTAAATAAGAACATTTGACAAATTTCACGTTAAGATTAGATGCAAATTCTTCTTCAATAATTTTATGTACTTTATAATATTCATGATCGCTAAGATGCGAATATATACCTACTTTTCGTCTAAATATTTTCCTTCTAATAATGTCTCTGGGAGGATGGAGTCATGTGTAGAAGTTCACGCAAGTGAGGAAAGTTCTCTGATCGCCATTCACTTGGGAGTGGCCAGAAATGATTCTTTTACACATGGCTCAAGCAGCTCACTACTTCCGGTCTTTGACCAAGTATTCTCTGGGTAGCCTAAGAACATACGTTCGAAGTCGAGCTAATGTGAGAAGGCGAAACATCCCCTACATAGGGTTGTGCGCTGGGTTTGGGACCCGCCACGTAAAAAAAACACCCCCAATGAAAGGAAACAACAAGCCTCGGATGAGAGACCCCCCTTTTGATGACGACAATAGCAAACGAAATAAGGACTACGATTTGAGGGCATGCACCTGGAATGTCCGGTCCCTTAATTGGGAAGGTGCCGCTGCCCAGCTGGTTGATGTCCTCGTAAAGACAAAGGCTGACATCACCGCCGTCCAAGAAATGCGATGGACGGGACAAGGACAGAGACGAGTAGGTCCTTGTGACATTTACTACAGTGGCCATATAAAGGAGCGCAAGTTTGGTGTAGGATTCGTGGTGGGAGAGAGACTCCGTCGCCGAGTACTATCATTCACTGCGGTGAATGAACGTCTAGCCACAATCCACATCAAAGCGAGGTTCTTCAACATATCGCTGATTTGCGCCCACGCCCCGACGGAAGAAAAGGACGATGTGACCAAAGATGCCTTCTATGAGCGCTTGGAGCGCGCTTATGAGAGCTGCCCCCGCCACGATGTCAAAATCGTGCTTGGCGACTTTAACGCCAGGGTGGGCAAAGAAGGTATATTTGGCACTACGGTCGGTAAATTCAGCCTCCACGACGAAACATCCCCAAATGGGTTGAGGATGATTGACTTCGCCGGGGCCCGAAATATGGTTATCTGTAGTACTAGATTCCAGCATAAGAAGATTCATCAAGCTACCTGGCTGTCTCCGGATCGAAAAACTACCAACCAGATCGATCATGTTGTGATAGACGGAAGACACGTCTCCAGTGTTTTAGATGTGCGTGCGCTCCGAGGTCCTAACATCGACTCGGACCACTATCTTGTTGCAGCCAAGATTCGCACCCGTCTCTGTGCAGCAAAAAACGCACGCCAATAAACACAAGGAAGGTTCGACGCCGAGAAGCTGCAATCACAACAGACAGCCGAAAGATTTTCCACTCGGCTTGCACTCCTGCTCTCTGAGAGCACTCGTCAACAACTCGGTATAAGGTAACTGTGGGACGGCATTTCAAATTCCTTACGTACAGGTGCAACCGAAGCCATTGGTTTTCGGAAAATGCAAAAGAACAACTGGTACGACGAGGAGTGCCGTGTCGCAACGTTACGATCGACCACAACACGTGCGGGATGGGATAGATACCGAGAGTTGAAAAGGGAAGCGAGACGCATTTGCAGACAGAAAAAAAAGAGGCTGAAATGCCTGAGTACGAAGAGCTTCATAAGCTGGCCGACAGGGGTAATGCTCGAAAATTCTACGAAAAAATGCGGCGGCTTACAGAAGGTTTCAAGACCGGAGCATACTCTTGTAGAACCCCCAAAGGTGATCTAGTGACCGATGCCCAGAGCATACTTAAATTATGGAGGGAACACTTCTCCAGCCTGCTGAATGGCAGTGAATGCACAACGCCAGGAGAAGGCGAACCAGATTCCCCAATCGATGACGATGGAGCAGACGTTCCATTGCCCGACCATGAAGAAGTTCGAATAGCAATTGCGCGCCTGAAGAACAACAAAGCGGCAGGGGCCGACGGATTGCCGGCCGAGCTATTCAAACACGGCGGCGAAGAACTGATGAGGAGCATGCATCAGCTTCTTTGTAAAATATGGTCGGATAAAAGCATGCCCAACGATTGGAATTTAAGTGTGCTATGCCCAATCCATTAAAAGGGAGACCCTACAATCTGCGCCAATTACGGTGGGATTAGCCTACTGAACATCGCATATAAGGTTCTATCGAACGTATTGTGTGAAAGATTAAAGCCCACCGTCAACAAACTGATTGGACCTTATCAGTGTGGCTTCAGACCTGGAAAATCAACAACCGACCAGATATTCACCACGCGCCAAATCTTGGAAAAGACCCGTGAAAGAAGAATCGACTCTTCGCCGATTTCAAAGCTGCTTTCGACAGCACGAAAAGGAACTGCCTTTATGCCGCGATGTCTGAATTTGGTATCCCCGCAAAACTAATACGGCTGTGTAAACTAACGTTGAGTAACACCAAAAGCTCCGTCAGGATCGGGAAGGTTCCTCCGAGCCGTTCGATGCCAAACGAGGTTTCAAACAAGGCGACTCCCTATCGTGCGACTTCTTCAACCTGCTTCTGGAGAAAATAGTTCGAGCTGCAGAACTAAATAGAGAAGGTACCATCTTCTATAAGAGTGTACAGCTGCTGGCGTATGCCGATGATATTGATATCATTGGCCTCAATACCCGCGCCGTTAGTTCTGCTTTCTTCAGGCTGGACAAGGAAGCACAGAAAATGGGTCTGGCAGTGAACGAGGGAAAAACGAAATATCTCCTGTCATCAAACAAACAGTCGTCGCACTCGCGACTTGGCTCTCACGTCACTGTTGAGAGTCATAACTTTGAAGTTGTAGATAATTTCGTCTATTTAGGAACCAGCATTAACACCACCGACAATGTCAGCCTGGAAATCCAACGCAGGATTGCTCTTGCCAATAGGTGCTACTTCGGACTGAGTAGGCAATTGAAAAGTAAAGTCCTCTCTCGACGAACAAAAGCTAAACTATATAAGTCGCTCATAATTTTCGTCCTGCTGTATGGTGCAGAGGCTTGGGCGATGACAATAACCGATTAGTCGACGTTACGAGTTTTCGAGAGAAAAATTCTGCGAAAGATTTATGGTCCTTTGCGCATTGGTCACGGCGAATATCGCAATCGATGGAACGATGAGCTGTACGAGATATACGACGACATTGACATAGTTCAGCGAATTAAAAGACAGCGGCTACGCTGGCTAGGTCATGTTGTCCAGATGGATGAAAACACTCCAACTCTGAAAGTGTTTGAGTGAAACGACTGGCGCGCTGTTGTTAACTCGGCTATAATCGCGTAAGCGGTGTCTATGCCAATTAAGAAGAAGAAGAATAATGTGGCTTATTCCATTTTTTTCAATATCTCTTTGATCAATATATATTTGTTTATAATTGAATACAGATTCGACGGCGGTTTGTTTCTCCTTTATTATTATTATTTGCATTTTAAACCTGTTAACAATTGTATCTAATATTGGAATTTCAAATCCTGAATTTTGCTTCTACTGATATGCTGCTACCTTCATCTCCTTGGAAAATTTCTATGTGGGAAGTAATTTCGTCATTTCTTATTCTGCTCAAAAAGTCTGCTATATAATTGTTTTTCCCTTTAATGTATTCTATGGAAAAATTATATTCGCCCAATCTCACTAACCATCTTTGAAGCCTTGGACTTATGTCCTTCCCGGAGTATTTTGTCATTAGCCATTTCAATGGTTGGTGGTCGCATTCCAAATCAAATTGCCTACCAAAGATATAAGGCCTAAAATATTTCACGGCCCATACTATCGCTAAGAGTTCTTTTTCGATAGTAGCATAATTTGTTTCATGATTATTCAGTGTTCTTGATGCATATGCAATGGGGTGACCATCTTGAGTTAGAACTGCTCCTATTGCGAAATTACTAGCATCAGTTGTAATCCTAAATTGTTTATTAAAATTAGGTTATCGTAAAAAAGGTGAATTTGTAACTATATCCTTTAATTTTTCAAACGCTGCAATAAATTGTGGGTTGTATATATTTATTGTTTGTCCTTTTTTGGATATTGCGTCATAGGATGTGCAATTTTTGCATAATCCTTAATAAATTTCCTATAAAATCCTGTCATTCCTAAAAATGATTTTATTCTTTTTGTGGTATTAGGTATCTTTAAGTTATGTATGATTTTAACTTTGGCTGGATTTGGCTTAATTCCTTCTAATGTTAAAATGTGGCCCAAAAATTGAGTTTCTTTCTCGAGAAATTCACATTTGTCCACTTGTATTTTTAACTTTTCTAGCCTTAGGGCTTCGAATATTTGCTTTAAATTAGTTAAATGCTCTTCTAAAGAAGTACCAAATACTAAAGTATAGTCCATATGTACGACGCATATTTTATTAATATGTTCGTTAAGGACTCTATTCATCAATCTTTGAGAAGTTGATGGAGCATTTTTTAATCCAAATGGCATTCGAATAAATTCGTAATGCCCAAATGGTGTTGAGAAGGCGGGTTTTCTTCTGTCTTCCTCTCTAACTGAGATTTGGTGAAAACCAAAAATTGAATTTAAGTTTGGAATTGGAAATTTGTTTTCCACGGTAAATTCGTTTAATTTTCTGTAGTCGATGACAATTCCATATTTCTTTTTCCCGGAATTGTCTACTTTTTTCTCTACAATCCATAAGGGACTATAGAAGGGTGAGTTGCTTTCTTTAATTATTTTCTGTTGTAGCATTTCTTCAATTTGGCATTTTATCTCTTCTTCATGAATTTGAGGATATCTATAAATTTTGGAGTGTAAAAGCTTACAATTTGTTGTTATAATTTCATGCTGTACTTCATTGGTGCATGATAGTTTATCTCCTTCTTTAAAGAAAAGGTCTTCGAAGTTATTGAGCAGCCTTAAGGTTGCTTTTTTTCTTCTTTATTCAAATGGGAAAAATTGAATTTATCTTTTAGATAATTTTTTTTAGTATGCTCCAAATTGCAAACATTATCTATGTATTGGGAATAATTAAATTCTTCGAAATAAGTTTTCCGCACAATTAATTTTTGCTTGTAAAGGTTTCAAGAAATTTTGGCCTATTATACCTGAAAATTTTGTGTT
This sequence comes from Bactrocera neohumeralis, assembly GCF_024586455.1. NCBI lineage: Eukaryota > Metazoa > Arthropoda > Insecta > Diptera > Tephritidae > Bactrocera > Bactrocera neohumeralis. The sequence goes on along the minus strand of NW_026089622.1, from coordinate 4,958,592 downwards.
TGAAACGTTCAATAGGTTCCTCTGAAGGGTGCCAAAGCATCCAAATTCTTTTGGAAATGATGTGGTTACTACACTTTTTATTTGACTTACCCCGTTTAAAGTTTTGTATTTTATAGCATATTTCATCGTTATTTTGGGATAATTTTCCGATAATATCCCTTCTTTTAACATGCTTGTAGTTGATCCTGTATCTATAAGGCAACTAATTTTAATTTTTCCTATGGTTATATTTATTAAGGGGAGTTTTGTTCTTTAGGCGTTATTAAAAAATTTACTTCGTTTTCCTCGAGTACACCTATTTCCATTGGTTCAGGTGTTAGTGTGGTATTATTGTTGTTAGTGCTTCTACGCGAAAATCTGGTATTATTGCTACTATTTCCTCTATCGAAATTTTGTGTAAAATTGTGTGAATACTGTGCATTTTGTCGTGTATTAGTATTGTGTGTTTTGATAATTTTGGTTATACATATTGGTATTTGGTTTAATTCGTGTAACTGAGCTGTTCCTATTTGTGTTTTGATTAGTGTGAAAATATTGCGTTTTATTCATATTAAAATTTTGTTTGCTTAAATTTTTTCTGTGTGTAATGTGTACAGTTCTCGTGTCATCTAAAGCTTTAATTTTAGAATATTTATTTAAAATATCGTTAAGCGAAAACTTTTAATTTAAATGTGATCTCATAGGTACATACATTTTTTCAATTAATAAGCTAACTAAATCACTGTCTACCCTATCTGGCTTATAAATATAAGGCTTATCCTCATCAAATAAATAGATTTGATTTATCTCAAATTTAGCCTTTTGAAAATAATCAAATAATTCTCTTAAATTACTTACTTTTATATTTCTGCATTTGTTAAAGTTGTCGCCATATCTTGTCTTTGGTCTTTTTTGTTGTATTAATTTAGTTTTAATTTCTTGCCATGTTGTGTTGTCGCCTAGTTCTTGTATGTGTCTTCCTGCATCTCCCAGGATCTTTTCGTTAGCTGTTATTGTCATCGGCAGGTTTATCAATTGTTGATTGTTTTGTGGGCATAAGTTGATGATGGCTTCCACTGATTTTATAAACGCCATTATATTATACCCCTCGTCCAAACACCTCAGCTCCCTAAATTGTTGTAACAGCTCTTTCGTGTTTAATAATGATTGTATCTGCATCTCGTTCTCGAATTGAAGCCTCATTTGGTTAATTGCTTCCTCTTGTTGCCTAATGACATTTGCAATTTGTTCCATTTGTTGTTGATTGCTTTGTCCTTCCCTTTCGTCAAGGTTCCTGTTGGCGTCGAAACGGCTCATGTTTTATTTTATCCGTGTATTCATTTCCACAAATAATTTTATTTTTTTTTTATATTATCTCACAACTTTGAAACACTGCGTCTGCGTTTTTAATGTCACTTATTTTTACGTTTTTAATTTAATTTAACGGATTTTAATTTAATTTAATTTAATTTGATTTTATATAAATTTCACTTGAACAGTTTAATATTTTATTCACTTTCGCGATAGGTAAACTTTTTATTGTATTTCTTAAGAAACACAACTCCATGACTGCGCCAGAAATGAAATAAGGTTGAATTAAAAACAAGCTTAAACTGTTACTTCTTCCTTTATTCAAGTGAATCTTAAGACTAATTTTACAATAATTTTCTTCTTAAAATGAAACCTTCAATATTGATCAAAATAAGCAAATGTAAACAAAATCATATATGTATGTAATCTTTTAATACTTTTCCAAGTATTAAATTCGGTGCATTGACATTTATGTGGCTTAAATACTTTTTTTAAGTGGACGTACAAATATTCCTACGTAATTGGATAATACTTTGACTTTTGCTTATGAAAGTAAATTTAATAACGTTTCATGTAGTATTCATAAATTTAAGTTCGGTGATATGAAATTTAAGCCACCATGTTTAAATACAATTTGCTTACATTGCAAGTATTGTTGTTTAATTTTTATGAAGCAACGACACTTACGTTTTCGTTATACATAAGTATTTATGTGAGTGTCAATTTAAATCAAACCAACAAATAAATAAATGTTTTACACAGTAATGTTGTGGGGTTGATTTAAGTATTTTCTTATGATTTCGTCTACGCTGGGGTTTTCATTACATATTGTTGTTTGTGGAACTAAGTATATATGTAACTCGCGTGCGTGCCGAAATGCGAAATTTGCTAAAAAAACTAGAAGTCCGCGGTGGTTGGGTGATTGCCTATGCAGACGATTTAGCACTTATGGTCAAAGGAATGTTCCTTAGCACCGTGTACGAGTTGACGCAGGGATATCTCAACGTTGTAACAAAATGGGCGGTCGGAAGTGAACTCGCCATTAACCCAAATAAAACAAATGGTTCTATTCAGCAGAAAATATAAGATCCCGGTGGCACCGCTGCCGCAAGTGGGAGGTATTCGCCTGCAACCGGCGGATACAGTGAAGTATTTAGGGCTCATCCTGGATAAGAAGCCCTAGAATCATTTTCGGTAGAATGGGAATGGGTCAGTGCGCCTGTATCCTCTTGTGTTCTACTACTAGGGCCAGCATCGGTACCTGCGCGGTCGCAAAAGCCTTTTGGCCCAGGATAGATCGCAGGAGATCTAGGGATCTCTTTGCTTTCAGTCAGGCTGACCTCTCATTAGTAGTGGGACTCTTAACAGGCCACTGCCCTATTGGCATACATGCGGTAAGAATGGGAATCTCAACGGATGCCGACTGTAGAAGTTGTTTGGAAGATGATTGGGTAGAAACAAGCCAGCACTTCCTTCTTGACTGTCCCGCGTTTGGGAGGTCAAGACTTAGACACTTGGGGGCGCATACCTTCGACCATCCCACCAAACCGGCGGGTGTTGAAGTTAAGCGTCTTTGTAATTATGTATTGGCTACAAAGCCCTTCGTCAATCTGTAAGTTCGAACACGGGAGTTCTTTTCGATGGCTTCACAAAGGACTACATCATTAGTCTACGTGTGATCTCTGATCAGCCATCTAACCTAAACTAACTTAAACATTAGCCAAAGGGTTTGGGTGATCTCGGAGTTTAGATATATATTTAATGCTGCTGTCTTCTACTTCTATTTTTACCATAGGAATACCAAGGAACCTTTTATTATATCAATATTAATTGCACAGGTCATACCCCTCAGTTGAATGCCATACATCCTAATCGGTTTTATCACCGCCTTATATAAAGAACTTTGTTGTTTAGGCTAAGTTTGAAATTTTTATTTAGTAGCCAATTTAAATTTGCAGCTCTTGTCTTCATGTAAGTTATTTTACTAGATAGTATATGTTTTCTCCACGTAAGTCTTCTATCTAGGTAAGTACCGAGATAAGTTACTTCTCTTCTTCTTTTCTTTTCTTTTATGTGGTTCTTCAACAGTTACTCTACGATGCAGCAAATATTTAAGATTATATATAGGATGGCTCTAAATTTTTTTAAGTTGATTCGGCACCAATTCAGTTTTAAACATTGGCTGTGGTACTTTGTTTCTATTAAATATATTTACAACAGTTTTAATACAAAAACCGCATTCTTCCAATGCTTCTTTTACTTCACTTGAGTCCACGGCGGACCCTTAGAGCTCTGCGGTTGATACGAATAATAGTACTTGTTTTCATTTGATAAAAATTTAACGATTTCCATAAAACTTTTTTCAGTGTAGGGCTGATTCTTTGTTTCGTCTATATTGCCCTTTTTCATAGGCACTATATGAAAATTGTTAGTACCTACTATTTCATTTAATTTCGGAACAAGAGTATTACTGCTACGTTCGCGCAAATATATTGGAGGTGGTTTGGCGTTAACGACTGTGGTGGTACCCTTCGCATCGTCGTCTGAACCATTGCTTAGTATTGCAAATCTGTTGCCATTTAAATCTTCCGTTTTATTTTTATTTAGTGTGCCGCCTTTAAACTTTTTAGGATTCACCGCTGACTTTGAAGGACTTATTCCCTTTTTATATCAACGTAGCGGTCAATGCCAGTTTGTACACCGGCCTTTTTTAATGGTACATTCTCACCTTGCGTTGTGATTTTCTTCGTTGCCTGCGCGCTTGCTGGTATTTGCAGACTGGTTGCTGTCAGTGTAATTGTTGTTGCCCTTTTTTCTGCTTCTTCTGACTCCGTTCTCTACTTCGCTTCCTTTTCAGCTGATCTTTTTATTGCCAGTAGTTGTTATTGTTGTTGGGTCGACAAAGCTAAAGTAGGCATTTAAGGAATGACTACGGCCTTGCTGGTGAGGCTACCAAGCACTCAATATTGTTTGTTTGATTTTTTGTTTTCACTTGTTGATTCGTACATTATTTGTTTATGTTTATTATTATTAATTTGTGTGCAAAGTTTCGAAGATGCCGCAGACACAGATGCGATAGGCAGTGGTAACCATTGAATAAGCAAACAGCTAACTCTGCAAGACAGAGGTACCAGATTAAACAAGCACACTGAAACATTTCCAGCTGTTTACCAACACTGTTGCATTTTCTGTAATTTTCAATTGAGTGGGAGAAAGCGTATGTAAAGCAAGTAAGGAAGGGTTAAGTTCGGGTGTCACCGAACATTTTATACTCTCGCACGATAAAGTGATAATCGAGATTTCATTATCAGTCATTTACATATTTTTCGAATACCGCATTTTTGTAAAGTTTTATTCCGCTATCATCATTGGTTCCTAATGTATATGTTATATGTACAGAGAAGGCATCAGATGGAATTCAAAATAGCGTTATATTGGAAGAAGGCGTGGTTGTGAACCGATTTCACCCATGTTTTGTACATGTCATCAGGGTGTTAAGAAAATATTACATACCGAATTTCATTGAAATCGGTAGAGTAGTTCCAGAGATATGGTTTTTGGTTCATAAGTGGGCGGGGGCATTATGTGGAAATATTGCGACACCACATTTAATATTAAAACAATTATTTATTAAAGAGATCTTAAACACTTGTAAGTGACGGTTCTTAAAACTGTAAACTAAGAATTAGAAATTCAGTTGGAAACTGTAAATTTCCAAGAAACTTCTTCTTCTTAATTGGCGTAGAAACCGCTTAAGCGATTATAGCCGAGTTAACAACAGCGCGCCAGTCGTTTCTTCTTTTCTCTACGTGGCGCCAATTGGATATTCCAAGCGAAGCCAGGTCCTTCTCCACTTGGTCCTTCCAACGGAGTGGAGGTCTTCCTCTTCCTCTGCTTCCCCCGGCGGGTACTACGTCGAATATTTTCAGAGCTGGAGTGTTTTCGTCCATCCGGACAACATGACCTAGCCAGCGTAGCCGCTGTCTATTAATTCGCTGAACTATGTCGATGTCGTCGTATATCTCATACAGCTCATCGTTCCATCGAATGCGGTATTCGCCGTGGCTAACGCGCATAGGACCATAAATCTTTCGCAGAACTTTTCTCTCGAAAACTCGCAACGTCGACTCATCCGTTGTTGACATCGTCCAAGACTCTGCACCATACAGCAGGACAGGAATTATGAGTGACTTATAGAGTTTGGTTTTTGTTTGTCGAGAGAGGACTTTGCTTCTCAATTGCCTACTCAGTCCGAAGTAGCACCTGTTGGCAAGAGTTATCCTGCGTTGGATTTCTAGGCTGACATTGTTGGTGGTGTTTACGCTGGTTCCAAGATAGACGAAATTATCTACGACTTCAAAGTTATGACTGTCAACAGTGACGTGAGAGCCAAGTCGCGAATGCGACGACTGTTTGTTTGATGACAGGAGATATTTCGTTTTTCCCTCGTTCACTGCCAGACCCATTTTCTGTGCTTCCTTGTCCAGTCTGGAGAAAGCAGAACTAACGGCGCGGGTGTTGAGGCCGATGATATCAATATCATCGGCATACGCCAACAGCTGTACACTCTTATAGAAGATGGTTCCTTCTCTATTTAGTTCTGCGGCTCGAACTATTTTCTCCAAAAGCAGGTTGAAAAAGTCGCACGATAGGGAATCGCCTTGTCTGAAACCTCGTTTGGTATCGAACGGCTCGGAGAGATCCTTCCCGATCCTGACGGAGCTTTTGGTGTTACTCAACGTCAGTTTACACAGCCTTATTAGTTTTGCGGGGATACCAAATTCAGACATCGCGGCATAAAGGCAGCTCCTTTTCGTGCTGTCCAAAGCAGCTTTGAAATCGACGAAGAGGTGGTGTGTGTCGATTCTCCTTTCACGGGTCTTTTCCAAGATTTGGCGCATGATGAATATCTGGTCGGTTGTTCATTTGCCAGGTCTAAAGCCACACTGATAAGGTCCAATCAGTTTGTTGACGGTGGGCTTTAATCTTTCACACAATACGCTCGATAGAACCTTATATGCGATGTTGAGGAGGCTAATCCCACGGTAGTTGGCGCAGATTGTGGGGTCTCCTTTTTTTATGGATTGGGCATAGCACACTTAAATTCCAATCGTTGGGCATGCTTTCGTCCGACCGTATTTTACAAAGAAGCTGATGCATGCACCTTATCAGTTCTTCGCCGCCGTGTTTGAATAGCTCGGCCGGCAATCCGTCGGCCCCTGCCGCTTTGTTGTTCTTCAGGCGGGCAATTGCTATTCGAACTTCTTCATGGTCGGGTAATGCAACGTCTGCTCCATCGTCATCGATTGGGGAATCGGGTTCTCCTTCTCCTGGTGTTGTGCGTTCACTGCTATTCAGCAGGCTGGAGAAGTGTTCCCTCCATAATTTAAGTATGCTCTGGGCGTCAGTGACTAGATCACCTTTGGGGGTTCTACAGGAATACGCTCCGGTCTTGAAACCTTCCGTAAGCCGCCGCATTTTTTCGTAGAATTTTCGAGCATTACTCCTGTCGGCCAGCTTATCAAGCTCTTCGTACTCACGCATTTCAGCCTCTTTCTTCTTCTGTCTACAAATGCGTCTCGCTTCCCTCTTCAACTCTCGGTATCTATCCCATCCCGCACGTGTAGTGGTCGATCGTAACGTTGCGAGGTAGGCAGCCTGTTTTCTCTCCGCTGCGACACGGCACTCCTCGTCGTACCAGCTGTTCTTTTGCACTTTCCGAAAACCAATGGTTTCGGTTGCAGCTGTACGTAAGGAGTTTGAAATGCCGTCGCACAGTTCCCTTATACCGAGTTGTTGACGAGTGCTCTCAGAGAGCAGGAGTGCAAGCGGAGTAGAAAATCGTTCGGCTGTCTGTTGTGATTGCAGCTTCTCGACGTCGAACCTTCCTTGTGTTTGGTGGCGCGCGTTTTTTGCTGCACAGAGGCGGGTGCGAATCTTAGCTGCAACAAGATAGTGGTCCGAGTCGATGTTAGGACCTCGGAGCGCATGCACATCTAAAACACTGGAGACGTGTCTTCCGTCTATCACAACATGATCGATCTGGTTGGTAGTTTTTCGATCCGGAGACAGCCAAGTAGCTTGATGTATTTTCTTGTGCTGTAATCTAGTACTACAGATAACCATATTTCGGGCCCCGGCGAAGTCAATCAGCTTCAACCCATTTGGGGATGTTTCGTCGTGGAGGATTGAATTTACCGACCGTAGTGCCAAATATACCTTCTTTGCCCACCCTGGCGTTAAAGTCGCCAAGCACGATTTTGACATCGTGGCGGGGGCAGCTCTCATAAGCGCGCTCCAAGCGCTCATAGAAGGCATCTTTGGTCACATCGTCCTTCTCTTCCGTCGGGGCGTGGGCGCAAATCAGCGATATGTTGAAGAACCTCGCTTTGATGCGGATTGTGGCTAGACGTTCATTCACCGCAGTGAATGATAGTACTCGGCGACGGAGTCTCTCTCCCACCACGAATCCTACACCAAACTTGCGCTCCTTTATATGGCCACTGTAGTAAATGTCACAAGGACCTACTCGTCTCTGTCCTTGTCCCGTCCATCGCATTTCTTGGACGGCGGTGATGTCAGCCTTTGTCTTTACGAGGACATCAACCAGCTGGGCAGCGGCACCTTCCCAATTAAGGGACCGGACATTCCAGGTGCATGCCCTCAATTCGTAGTCCTTATTTCGTTTGCCATGGTCGTCATCAAAAGGGGGGTCTCTCATCCGAGGCTGGTTGTAGCTCTTCACTGGGGGTGTTTTTTTACGTGGCGGGTCCCAAACCCAGCGCACAACCCTTGTAGGGAATGTTTCGCCTTCTCACTTTAGCTCGCCTTCGAACGGATGTTCTTAGGCTTCCGAGGGGATACTTGGTCAAAGACCGGAAGTAGTGAGCTGCTTGAGCCATGTGTAAAAGAATCGTTTCTGGCCACTCCCAAGTGAATGGTGATCAGAGAACTTTCCTCACTTGCGTGAACTTCTACACATGACTCCATCCTCCAATTTCCAGTTTCCAAGAATATACATAGAAAAATAATAGAATAACGACAAACAGTGCTGCCAGAATAACTGACAAACAGTGCTGCCAGATGTGATGCATCTTGTTAGTGTGCCACATAACATTATGACATTACTTTTTTACAGTTGGTGCTGATTGGTGGTTCTACGTTTAATCAAACCGTGCCTTTGAAACTGTGCATGATGAAAGAGAAACTTTGCTATATCACCTATGACATCGAGATGGAACAGTGAGTAGCGTTGGAATCAACGCCAACCACCAATAGTTTTCAACTAACGAATTTTACTAATAAAATCAGGGGTGTTGTGGAATCCAAGACAGAATTGCTCAACTGTCAGAATTGCAAACCAATTCTGATTTTCAATGGTGTCACGCAATCTGATTGGATTTTTATCTTTTCGAACATACGCAAAACCAATATTCGAATCAGCTGCTTACTAACGTGACGAAACTTGCAAATAAATACATTTGGAAGCAATCCTATTAAAGTTTTTAATGAGTTTCGAATTAAAGAAAGATTTTAAGAGATAACATTTATCGAATAAAGACGCATTTGGGTGTTAAATTACGTTTATTGCGTTTTGTGAATCTTCTTTAAGAGGGGAGCCTGCTTTAGAAGCTTCAAAAAATTGATTTGTTTTTTTGCTCTTGTCTCTTTAAAAATGAGCTAAGAATATTTCCCCAAAGTTATAGATGGAAATTCGAAATATTCGGTTTTTCATTTTTACGATTTTTCTTAATTGGCGGGCAGGATAGAAAAAAAACTGAACGTCATATGGCATTGGGGCAAAGTTTATTATCTTTGGCATTAAATTATTTTCTATTTAAACTAAAAAAAATAAGAAAATTTAAGTTTGAACATATATTTAAAGTCAAATTTTTTTAATCCAAACCCAGTTTTTTTTTAATTTTAAAAAATTTTAGAATTTCACACTTTTTTTTTAAATTTTCCAAGTTTAATTTGAACATAAGCTATTAAGTAATATGAATCTCTTTGAATTTTTTGTTTCCGATAGAAATTTCGACTTGCATCCTGCCCGCCGTCTGGCTTATGCACATGCGAGAAGCATTTGACAATTGCTTCCCAAAGGCAAAATGTAAAAGATTTCGTATCAAAAAAGTTTGCGGATGATATTTAAATATATAACTATAAGCCCTAGAAATTTCGCTTTAATCAATTATTTATTTCCCTCCCAAAAAAAACCTCAAAATAATCGATTTTTTTAAGCCTCTAAAGCCCCTTAAATATCCGCATTTTTTCCAAAACTCAATATTTAAGACATTTCGTGTTTTATTCTTATGTTTTCTCCTATAGAAATAAAGATAAATTAATTCGTAACAATAAAATAACTTGATTTATTAACTTACATTTCAAATCTGTGTGCGACTATTTTCTTGATTTGTTTCTGACAGCAAAACCGATAAAACTGGTTTCCGTGCCACCCAAAACCGATACAAATTCTGTTTCGAATATCAAACCAATAATATCAGAATTCATGACACCTACTGCTTTTTTTGATCGGTTTCAATTCTGATTCCGACAACTATCAGATTTCACAACACTCCTGATTATTTTTTCTCTACTACAGTTACCCGATGGTTGTGTGATAAAGGTTTTGAGGCGCTATTCCAAGCGCATTTGATAAACGTTAAAGGGCAAGGCATCGCTGGGTTAGTGTTTAACACCATACAAACGGGCGATATCGATATGTGACCGGAAATGTACAAGCATATCGTGCGCGGTAAGTTATTGGAAATGAAAAAATGTAAAAGAGAAAAAAATAAAAAATATTCTAAATTTCAAAAATTTTAAATTCATCTTGGAAATCCCTTACAACGAAGATATATGGGGGGGATTCTCTTGATTTTGCAAACCCTTGCATTGTGCACGAATAGCCGAATTTTCCACTTGATGCAACGGCACAACAATAAGCACACGCAGAAAATTATTTGCAATGGCTGTAAAATATGTCAAACCAAAACCAATGTTTATTTTCGTGCAACGAAACTTAAAAAAATAGTTTCAACCCTTTTTTACCTGTCACTTTACATAAAGACATATTTCGTCGTTAAATTGTTGAGTAAGATTAGTTTTAAACGGGTTTTATAATCTTTATTTAAATTATAAAGATTTTTTACAGTTTTTTTTTTTTAAGAATGAATACAGAAGATGCGCCAATTCACAATATTCATGTACGTCATTCTCTATAATTGACCGAATCAGCCGTTCATACGAGAATATCACTGGATTCTGCAATGGGTGCTGCTCTCTTGGCCTTGCATATTTCGGTATAGGAATTGTGCATTTTGAGTCATCGTGCACTCTTCCAAGAGCAAGAGAATTCCCCTATGGTCTTTATCGGCGGCGTTGTTTTAGGTGAGATGGCAAAGGATCGCTATGTGTTTTGGGTGTGTGTATAACACAAGAAAGTTAAGAATGGTATTGCAGAAACATACTGTTGCGTCAAGCGACAAATTTATACCTAAAATAAAAAATAATAAATGAATTGTAGAAAAATGAATTATAAAAATTATAAAATATTGATGGAGTCATGTGTAGAAGTTCACGCAAGTGAGGAAAGTTCTCTGATCGCCATTCACTTGGGAGTGGCCAGAAACGATTCTTTTACACATGGCTCAAGCAGCTCACTACTTCCGGTCTTTGACCAAGTATCCTCTAGGTAGCCTAAGAACATCCGTTCGAAGGCGAGCTAAAGTGAGAAGGCGAAACATTCCCTACAAGGGTTGTGCGCTGGGTTTGGGACCCGCCACGTAAAAAACACCCCAGTGAAGAGCTACAACCAGCCTCGGATGAGAGACCCCCCTTTTGATGACGACCATGGCAAACGAAATAAGGACTACGAATTGAGGGCATGCACCTGGAATGTCCGGTCCCTTAATTGGGAAGGTGCCGCTGCCCAGCTGGTTGATGTCCTCGTAAAGACAAAGGCTGACATCACCGCCGTCCAAGAAATGCGATGGACGGGACAAGGACAGAGACGAGTAGGTCCTTGTGACATTTACTACAGTGGCCATATAAAGGAGCGCAAGTTTGATGTAGGATTCGTGGTGGGAGAGAGACTCCGTCGCCGAGTACTATCATTCACTGCGGTGAATGAACGTCTAGCCACAATCCGCATCAAAGCGAGGTTCTTCAACATATCGCTGATTTGCGCCCACGCCCCGACGGAAGAGAAGGACGATGTGACCAAAGATGCTTTCTATGAGCGCTTGGAGCGCGCTTATGAGAGCTGCCCCCGCCACGATGTCAAAATCGTGCTTGGCGACTTTAACGCCAGGGTGGGCAAAGAAGGTATATTTGGCACTACGGTCGGTAAATTCAGCCTCCACGACGAAACATCCCCAAATGGGTTGAGGCTGATTGACTTCGCCGGGGCCCGAAATATGGTTATCTGTAGTACTAGATTCCAGCATAAGAAGATTCATCAAGCTACCTGGCTGTCTCCGGATCGAAAAACTACCAACCAGATCGATCATGTTGTGATAGACGGAAGACACGTCTCCAGTGTTTTAGATGTGCGTGCGCTCCGAGGTCCTAACATCGACTAGGACCACTATCTTGTTGCAGCTAAGATTCGCACCCGCCTCTGTGCAGCAAAAAACGCGCGCCACCAAACACAAGGAAGGTTCGACGTAGAGAAGCTGCAATCACAACAGACAGCCGAACAATTTTCTACTCGGCTTGCACTCCTGCTCTCTGAGAGCACTCGTCAACAACTCGGTATAAGGGAACTGTGGGACGGCATTTCAAACTCCTTACGTACAGCTGCAACCGAAACCATTGGTTTTCGGAAAGTGCAAAAGAACAGCTGGTACGACGAGGAGTGCCGTGTCGCAGCGGAGAGAAAACAGGCTGCCTACCTCGCAACGTTACGATCGACCACTACACGTGCGGGATGGGATAGATACCGAGAGTTGAAGAGGGAAGCGAGACGCATTTGTAGACAGAAGAAGAAAGAGGCTGAAATGCGTGAGTACGAAGAGCTTGATAAGCTGGCCGACAGGAGTAATGCTCGAAAATTCTACGAAAAAATGCGGCGGCTTACGGAAGGTTTCAAGACCGGAGCGTATTCCTGTAGAACCCCCAAAGGTGATCTAGTCACTGACGCCCAGAGCATACTTAAATTATGGAGGGAACACTTCTCCAGCCTGCTGAATAGCAGTGAACGCACAACACCAGGAGAAGGAGAACCCGATTCCCCAATCGATGACGATGGAGCAGACGTTGCATTACCCGACCATGAAGAAGTTCGAATAGCAATTGCCCGCCTGAAGAACAACAAAGCGGCAGGGGCCGACGGATTGCCGGCCGAGCTATTCAAACACGGCGGCGAAGAACTGATAAGGTGCATGCATCAGCTTCTTTGTAAAATATGGTCGGACGAAAGCATGCCCAACGATTGGAATTTAAGTGTGCTATGCCCAATCCATAAAAAAGGAGACCCCACAATCTGCGCCAACTACCGTGGGATTAGCCTCCTCAACATCGCATTTAAGGTTCTATCGAGCGTATTGTGTGAAAGATTAAAGCCCACCGTCAACAAACTGATTGGACCTTATCAGTGTGGCTTCAGACCTGGCAAATCAACAACCGACCAGATATTCACCATGCGCCAAATCTTGGAAAAGACCCGTGAATGGAGAATCGACACACACCACCTCTTCGTCGATTTCAAAGCTGCTTTCGACAGCACGAAAAGGAGCTGCCTTTATGCCGCGATGTCTGAATTTGGTATCCCCGCAAAACTAATACGGCTGTGTAAACTGACGTTGAGTAACACCAAAAGCTCCGTCAGGATCGGGAAGGACCTCTCCGAGCCGTTCGATACCAAACGAGGTTTCAGACAAGGCGATTCCCTATCGAGCGACTTTTTCAACCTGCTTTTGGAGAAAATAGTTCGAGCCGCAGAACTAAATAGAGAAGGAACCATCTTCTATAAGAGTGTACAGCTGTTGGCGTATGCCGATGATATTGATATCATCGACCTCAACACCCGCGCCGTTAGTTCTGCTTTCTCCAGGCTGGACAAGGAAGCACAGAAAATGGGTCTGGCAGTGAACGAGGGAAAAACGAAATATCTCCTGTCATCAAACAAACAGTCGTCGCACTCGCGACTTGGCTCTCACGTCACTGTTGAGAGTCATAACTTTGAAGTCGTAGAAAATTTCGTCTATCTTGGAACCAGCGTAAACACCACCAACAATGTCAGCCTAGAAATCCAACGCAGGATAACTCTTGCCAACAGGTGCTACTGCGGACTGAGTAGGCAATTGAGAAGCAAAGTTAGCCACGGCGAATACCGCATTCGATGGAACGATGAGCTGTACGAGATATACGACGACATCGACATAGTTCAGCGAATTAAAAGACAGCGGCTACGCTGGCTAGGTCATGTTGTCCGGATGGACGAAAACACTCCAGCTCTGAAAATATTCGACGCAGTACCCGCCGGGGGAAGCAGAGGAAGAGGAAGACCTCCACTCCGTTGGAAGGACCAAGTGGAGAAGGACCTGGCTTCGCTTGGAATATCCAATTGGCGCCACGTAGCGAAAAGAAGAAACGACTGGCGCGCTGTTGTTAACTCGGCTATAATCGCTTAAGCGGTTTCTACGCCAATTAAGAAGATATACTTACCTTAATAATACATTTTTAATACTAAAATATTACTCACCTTACTTACCTCAACGTAATCTTTTACAATATTTAACGAAAGTTGAAAATTACTATACTTACCCCTTTTTTTAAGACTTATGAACATTACCACTAGTTTAAGCCGTTAGTTTTAAGACTTAGGCTAAGCAACTAAATGAAATTAAATAAATGTTCTCTTGTATTCCAACCGTGAAACCGTACGCACGCGTTTTAATTTGTCGATATTTCAATTTACTTTCTCGAGACAGGCAATTGGTGTGTTTCTTTTAATTTCTAATCGCGCATCCCAATTTAAAGTACTTTTCGTGTCTCAAAAACTCTTAAGATTTTTCATGGCGCCCGAGCAGGGACTTGTGCGTGTATTTAAAAATTAAAAATAAAATTAAAAATAAAAAAAAAAATAACAATAACATACCTGTGGTATTATTT